>NW_023413212.1:0-26112 GCF_903995425.1 Onychomys torridus
CCCACCTGCGTATTTCGACACCATCGTGTCCCGGCCCGGCCGGGCGGAGCCCTGGTTCATCATCGTCGGCCCTACGTGGGACGACACGCAGGTTCGTGCGCTTCGACAGCCGACGCGGGAGACTCCGAGGGTAGAACCGAGGGCGCCGTGGGTGGAGCAGAGGGGCCAGAGTATTGGAGAGGGAGACCACGGGAGCCAAGGCGCACGAGCAGGAATTCCGAGTGAACCTAGGACCCTGCTCGGCTACTACAAACCAAGAGCGAGGGCGGTAGAGTGACCGCGGGTGGAGGTCACGACCCTCACTCCCAAGTCAGGCTGGAGTCGCCTTCGGCCCGGGACCAGGCGACGCCAGCCGGAACTTAGACGTGGGAGGGTCGTGACCTCCACCCGCGGTCACTGGACCGCCCTCGCCTCTGTTGTAGTGCGCGAGCAGGGCTCCTTCAGTGTTCACTCGGGAATTCCTGCTCGTGGCCCTTGGCGGCTCCGTGTCTCCCTCTCCCAATACTCTGGCCCCCTCCTTGCTTCCACCCCACGCGCCCTCGGTTCTACCCTCGGAGGTCTCCGCGTCGCTGTCGAAGCGCAACGAACTGCGTGTCGTCCACGTAGCGACGAGGGTGATGGAACCAGGCTCCCCGCGGCCTGCGGGCCGGGGACACGATTGGTGTCCAAATACCGCAGCGGAGTGCGAGCCTGGGGGCGGCGCGCGGTGAGACCCCGACCCTCCTCCGGGACCGGGCGGGTGCGGGGCCGGAGGGGAGCGGGGCGGCGGGGCTCGGGGCGGGTGGAGACGGGCGAGAGGGTCTGGCCGGGGCGACGCGGGGCCGCGGGCTCCCCGGGGCCGCCCCCGCCCTCCTGCAGGTCGTGTCCCTTCCGAAAACCCCCACTCAACCCGCGCGGGTGCCGGGTCGGGGCCAGGGCGGCCGCCGCAGCAGGAGTCAGCGTGTCGCGGGCTCAGTGCGGCCCCATCTCCGGCGTCGTTTCCTCTGAGGTTCTGGTGGGCTGTTGGGACTGTATGAGTGACCCGAGGCCGCGAGTGACGTGAGTTGGTTGCTCGGATCTCCTATCCTATGAAAGGGTGAGTATGCAGGAACCTTGTCAATCAGTTTCCGGGCGCTTGATGAATGAAAACTGGGACCTTGGGGACTTCCAGCCCTGGGCCCCACTCCAGACGGCAACTCCACCTGGGGACTGAGACTTTCTAACCGTCTGGAGGGCGGGATGGAGCGATGGTTTGTCATGGGGTCTCTGAGCCGCCTAAGGACCAACTGTCGCCTCAGGTAGTCAGGTAATGAACCCCTTAAAGAGCATGGAAGCTTTCCAGGGAAAATACACAGAGCACTTAAAATGATGTTCCGGAAACATGCTGTCGGAGTCCTCGGTGATGGTTTTTGGGCGGGCTTGTTCGTGGACTTCCGGTGCATCGGAGGTGACTGTAGTCGCTACGCGTTCTGCTCCAGGAACTTTTGAAGTCTCCGTGTGTTATGTGACTCTCTCTCCCTACTCACCTCTGCTTCAGCTTGTTTCCACTTCTGTTATGTGTGGCTGAGATTTGAAGACATCAACTCAAAATCCACAGTAACAAACAAAATAATAATAAATTTAATGTTTCTCCACTCTACTGAACAAGGGATGAAACCTCAGATCCCCACTGTGTACCTCTGCCATGAGAATCTCCTCTGCCCAGTGTCCACCCTGCACAGGCCTGAGGAACTCAGGACCTAACTCAGTTATCAGACCCAGGGTTCCACAGGCCTGTGACATACATCTCCCTCATCTCCTCAGCTCATGGACTGTGAGTGAAGGTCAGAGAGAGAATAAGAGGTCACAGGTTATGTAACTTCTAATACACTGTCATCATTATTCTGCTTTATTATTCGTTACAGTTCTTTTCACTGTGATTTACTCACTAAAGCAATGTACCATGGCAGTGTGTGGACACAGGGAACCGTAATAAGGAAAATGATGATGCTGGTCTGTTACTCTTAGCATCTTTGGATTAAACTGAGCAGAGGGATGAGCTCTATGGTAAAATCTACCAACTTCTAGTGTCTTAGTGTGGTGGTTTGAAATAAAATGGCCCCCAAAGGGGGTGGTGCAATTAGGAGGTGGGGCTTTGTTGGAGAAAGTGTGGCACTGTGGGGCTGGATTTGAGGTCTCTTTTGTTCAAGTTTCCCTCAGTGTGATGGTCAAATTCCTGTTGCTTGCAAGATGTAGGATGTTCAGCTCCCAGCACCACATCTGCCTGCTGCTGCCATGCTTTCCCGCCATGATAATGGACTGAACCTCCAAAATTGTAAGGGAGCCACCTCAATTAAATATTTACTTATAATAGTTGCCGTGGTCATGTTGTCTCTACTCAGCAATAAAAACTCAAACTAAGACACTCAGAATACAGTGAATGACAACAGTTAACACAGTGATAAAATTGACATGGTCCAGATGGGAATAAATAGTGTAAAGGTTTCTAAGTGTGACCTGGAAGAGAATCTTCTCTCCAGCAGCCACAGAGCTCACGTTGCAGAAAATCAAACAGAAGCCCTCATTATAAGATTGGCTGAATGACAGCAATAATTCAAGTCCCAGCCATGAAGAGTATCAGCATTTAAAGAAAGAGCGTTATTTGGTAAATAATGAGATCCTGTAACTTGGGATGATGATGTGTGGCAGGACCCTATTGAAGCTGAGAAGTTTGACCCCTGAGATTCTCTGGGTTTTTTATCACCTGTGGAAGTAATTTCTTTACCCTCAGCCCTACCTCCTGAATACACCTTTGATGAACAAATTATTCCTTAAGTGTTTGTTAAGCCAGCAGTGACTCTCTCTGAAGGAAATACCAGGGAGACAATCCTGATTTCCCTCAGAACCACCAATAGCTGCCTGCAGACCTTCCACCAGACTGCAGGCAGAGCAGGAGCTTTGGGGAAGGTAGGAGGTAGATGTTTAGTGCTGAGAGGGGCACTGCACTGCTAAAGAGTTTAATGGGTTTGCTAATTCATTCCAGCAGAAGTTGGGGAGTATTGTGGGAATGGATTTTAGGGTGTGGGATAATGGTGGAAAGAACATTAAAACTGGGTCTCAGACTGAGTTTATTAATATGGGCCCTCTAAGTGCAGATTCTAGATTTAATATGGAAGCTCTCACAGTTAATAAAAGTGTCAAATGTTTGTTTGAATTGTTGGCTAAGGCATTTGTCAAAAGATGGCTTCCTGATAAAGACTTGGAGATGCCTGGTACACCTTGGCTTAGTGATGATGAAGGGATTCTAAGGCTCAGGGAATGTTCAATGCTAGCATGGGTGTGCCGTGTAAAACCTAATCCTCCACCATGGGAAGGCTCAGAAGACATGCTCCTCACTGATATTAAAGACACAAAATAGTGTGAAGTCACCAGCACAATTCCAGAGTCTTGTTGTCACCCTTTTCCTTGAGCCAGACCTCAGGACTGGAGATGCTGCTGCTCAGTTGGACGAATTAAAGGCAGTGAGTTTACTTGGGTCCAAAGGTATTAGGGGCCAATTGGCAGCATGGAATTGCTAAAGACAATGTATCATAGTTACTGTAATGGTCAGCACAGGCAAAGTTAATTTTATGGTGGCATGACTCACATGGACTTTTGGTACTGGATTATCATGATGTTTCCAGGTATGAAATAAATAAGAACTATCTTAGTCAGTATTCTATTCCTGTGAAGAGACACCATGAACTGGCAAATCTTTTAAAAGAGAATTTAATTGGGGTTTGCTCAGAGTTTCAGAGGTTTCGTCAATTATCATCATGATGGAGACCTTGGCAACATGGAGGCAGACATGGTTCTGGAGAAGCTGCTGGGAGCTCTACATCCAGATCATCAGGCAACAGGAAGAGAGAGAGGCACTAAGTCTGGCTTGGGCTTTTGAAAACCAAAGGCCACCACCAGTGACACATGTCCTTGAACAAGGCCACTCTGACTCCACACCTCCTATTCCCCCTTAGTGATGCCATTCCCTGATGACCAAGAATCGAAATGCATGAACCTATGGGGACATTTTTATTCAAACCACCACATTCCACTCCTTGGCCCCTGCTGTGGGATGTTCTGTGTGTCAAATGTGTTGCTCCAATTAGTTAAAATAAATAAAGTGCTGATTGGTCAGTAGCCAGGCAGGAAGGATAGGATAGGCGGGACAAGGAAGAGGAGAAGGCTGGGAACAGGAAGGATGAGAGGGGACACTGCCAGCAACTGCCAGGAAAAACAACATGTAAAGACACCATTAAGCCACAAGCCATGTGGCAAAGTATAGACTAACAGAAATGGGTTAATTTAAGATAGAAGAAGTAGATAACAAGAAGCCTGTCACAGCCATACACTTTGTAAGCAATATAAGTTTCTGTGTGCTTTCTTGGTTGGGTCTGAGTGACTGTGGGACTGGCTGGTAAGAGAGATTTGTCTTGACTGTGGGCCAGGCAGGAAAAATCTAACTACAGGCCCCCATAGCCTTGTAACAATATCATGATGTAAAATGCATTCAGTCAAACTCCAAAAGTCCCCATAGTCTATAAGAGTCTCAACACTGTCTAAAAGTCCAAAGTTCAAAGTCTCTTCTAGGAGTCATGGCAATCTCTTAACTGCAATTCCTTATAAAATGAAAATAAAAAAGCAGATCACGAACTTCCAACATACAGCGGCACAGGATATACATTCCCATTCCAAAAGGGAGAAAGGGAACACAGTGAGGAAATACTGAACCAAAGCAGTCCAAAAACCAGATGACAAACTCCAAATCTGCATCTCCATCTCTGATGTCAAAACACTCTACAGTTCTCCAACTCCTTTCAGCTCTGTTGACTGCAACACACTTCTCTCTCAGGCTGGTTCCACAGAGTTTTAGCACCTGTCCATGAGAGGTGTCCATGACTACCATTCCTTCACACAAGGGCCTCTCTGGGCCTCCATGCAGGGACACCCCTGAGACACATGATGGGCCTCAGCTGCTTTCCTTAGATGCAGAGAGAGATTCCACAACCCCATGGACCACTTCCTCCATGGAAAGGACAACACTTTATCCTTCCTGGAGTGGATACTTATTCTGGTTGTGGATTTGCCTGGGGTGAAATCCTTCTAGCTCAGAGGCAGAGAAAGCACCCAGCTGGCCTTCCTCCTCAACTGTCACCCAAGAAAAGACCTTTCTCCTACACCTTCTCAGACAAAACACTTCCAACTGAATGTCCCTTCCTTCTACTTCCTTTGTGTCTGTCTATCCATCCTCCTTACTTCCTCCTATTCTCTATGGTTTTTTTTTCCTGTCATCCAGTTGTCTCTTGACCTATGGTTGATTTTATTTAATCTTGTTTACAGTATCCAAGCAGGAAGCTCTAAGATAAAAGGTGTATGCTAGAGCTGAGCCAGATCACAACTAGAAGCTGTTTTTTCTAGAAAATAATGCAATCTCTGGGTTCACAGTGTGATCAAATAATCTGCAACAGTTTTTGTTTTATTTGGATGTCTGTTTTGTTTTGTTTTTTTAAGACAGGGTTTCTCTGTGTAGCCCTGGTTGTCCTAGAACTTGTTCTGTAGACCAGACTGACATGAAGCCCTAAAGATCCTCTTGCCTCTTTTAAATTTAATAGATAAAGGCATATAACACCACTGCCTCACTTTGTTTTTCCTGTATTTGAGAACAAACCCAGGGTCTTATGCACTTTAAAGAAGTCACACTGAGCCACATCCCCAGCTCTGTGTTGTGGGCGTGTGTGCATGTGTGTTGTGGATTCAGGTCACTGGGGACTGATCCTAGTGCCTTGAGCACACCAGCTAAGCATCTTACTACCGAACTACAGCCCCTACCCCATCTTATAATTTTTTTAATTTAAATTTTTATTTTATATGTACGAGTGTTTTGCTAGAATGCACATATGCATGGGGTGCTAACAGAGGCTGAGAGGGTGGTGGATCTCCCAGAACTGGAGTTATAGGTAGCTGTAAGCCTCCCTGTGGGCCCTCTGAAAGAGCAGCAAGTGCTCCTAACTATGGAGATATCTCTCTACCCTACTTTTCTCTAATTACTGCTTTGAGATGAGATCTCATTGAATTTCACTTGTCATCCTCCTGCCTCAACCTCTCAAGTAGAGTGGAGAGCATTACAGCAGACAATTCCAGGCCACAGGAGCTTGAGGCTGGGACTGGATACTTCCTCACCCCTCAGAGGAACAGGAAGCTGAGCAGCCACCATATTTCATAGCACCCATCATAGAAATCAGGTGAAATCCAGCCTGTTCCCCACTCAGTGTCCTTTAACAGCAAACATGGGAGATGGACTCTGCTTGCTCCCCTACACACTGACTTCCCAACACTGTGTCTGTACTTCTGTCCCCACCATAGCCTGTCTTGTCCCCCCACACCTGTAATGAGCTCAGCCCTTCTCAGCCCTTACTGGCTGAGGGGATTCCTTCCCCTGTCTGCCTTCCACTGAAGTGTGTCCTCTCTGGGGCAGCACCTCCTGTGCAGCTTCTGGAATGATGTGAGAGATGTTTGTTTTCTCCCAGGGGAGAGTCTTTTCTCTTCTCCTGATTGCTGATTGTCCTCAGGCCTTCCTCCTCCTCCTTCTCTTCCTCCTTCTCCTCTTCTATCCAGGGATGCTGGCACCTGTCTGTCTGTCTTCTCACTAATTCCCATGGTGACCTCTCAACCACCTGGAGACTTTACTCCCAAGGACCTTCGTTACTTCTCCTCTTACACGACCCTGTGATCACACTGTTGATCTGTCAGTGGAACCATCCTGTGATCACACTGTTGATGTGTCAGTGGAACCATCCTGTGATCACACTGTTGATCTGTCAATGGAACCATCCTGTGATCACACTGTTGATCTGTCAATGGAACCACCCTGTGATAACTCTGTTGATCTGTCAATGGAACCATTCTGTGATCACACTGTTGATGTGTCAATGGAACCACCCTGTGATCACACTGTTGATGTGTCAATGGAACCACCCTGTGATAACTCTGTTGATCTGTCAATGGAACCATCCTGTGATCACTCTGTTGATATATCAATGGAACCATCCTGTGATCACACTGTTGATCTGTCAATGGAACCATCCTGTGTTCACTCTGTTTGTCTATCATGGAACCATGCAGTGATCACACTGTTGAACTGTTTAATGGAACCATCCTGTGGTCACTCTTTTGATCTGTCAATGGAACCATCCTGTGATCACACTGATGATCTGTCATTGGAACCATCCTGTGATCACATGTTGATCTGTCAATGTAACCATCCTGTGATAACTCTGTTGATCTGTAAATGGAACCATCCTGCACTGTGCTCTCAGCCCCCACACAGACCTTCTATCCAGGAGTTTGTTGAATGCTTCACTGTTGTTATTTTGTGTTGCATGTGTGTGTGTGTGTGTGTGTGTGTGTGTGAGTGTGTGTGTGTGAATGTGTGTATGTGTATGTATGTATGTGTGTGTGAGTGTGTGTGTGTGTGTGTGTGTGTGTGTGTGTGTGTGTGTGCCATTGCTAGACTCAGGGGAGGGCAGATCTGAGTGCCTGCACCCAGGGCCTCGACCCTCTGGATCTTATGTCCTACAGGGGCAGACACCACCCAAATAATCACCTACACTTGCAGAGGTGTGATCACGACAGCAATCCACGGGAAGGTACACTTGGGAGTGAGGTGCTCAACAGGACATTTGAGTCTAACAGGAAGGTTTCAAATCTTCCCTGAGAAGCTGAGGTCTGAGTATGGAGTGGCACTAACTAGGGGGACCCAGAGGCAGGAGCCTTCAGGTCAGGGCCCAGCAAACCTCAGGCTATCTGCAGGTGGAATCAGGGCAGGACTGGAAATGGAGTCCATGGAGTGAAGTGGGGGGTAAAGAGTGAACAACAGAGCTGAAGAGGTGGGGCCCCCCTCACAGGGCCTTGGAGACCAGGTTAAAGACGTGGGACCTGAACTCCAGTCAGTGGAACACCATTGAATGGGTTTAGGTGGAGAATGACACAATCAGATGTAACAGGAATATTAAAAGTTCTTATTAATGAAACCAAACCCGAGGCCAGTTATTGGGGTGATTGCTGGAAGATCAGAGAAGCAGAACAAGCCATACTTTTCTCACCTCACCAGATCCTTAGCTGGTCTTGTTTCCTCAGACTGCAAGCTTCTGAATCCTCATCCCAATGGCTCTCAGCTGAACTGTGCTCGAAATCCTGAATGCTTAACCAGCCGAATGCTTTACTCACTACATGCTTTTTTCTCCCCTAATTCCTGGTCCTCAGGCCTTATATACTTTTCTCTTTCTGCCCCCACTCCCTGGGATTAAAGGTTGGGTTTCTGGGATTAAAGGCATGGGTCACCATGCTTAGCTGTTTCTAAAGTGGCCTTGAACTCAGAGATCCGCTTCTCTCTGCCTCCCAAGTGCTGGGATTAAAGGTGTGTACCACCACCGCCCAACTTCTGCTATAGCTTACTCTTCCCGTTTTCTAGCCACCAATTTTGGCTTTGTTCTAGTGGCTGTCTGTTCTCTGGCCCCAGATATGTTTATTTCAGGGAACACACAATATTTTGGGGAACACAATACCACCACAATCAGATATCATTTAAAGTTCTCTAGGGTGGCAGGTGCAGGGGTGGGCAGTGGAGTGATAGACAGGTGGGGGATGGGCACTGGACCGTAATCCCACAGGTGGAGGCAGAAGGATCTTAAGTTGTATGCTAGCCTTGGCTACAAACCTACACCCGATTCAAACCCAAATCCATTATATAGAACAGGCAGGACACAACTCACCAAGACCTTCCTGCCTCTGTCTCCAGAGTGCTCAGATTGAAGTGTGTGTCACCACCTCTGGCGGTGACTGTTTCTCAGCATCAGGGAAGTTGGAACTGGAGAAAAAGTGGGCAATCCCCACCCCACCATGTTTCCTCCTAACTTGTTTAAATCCTGATATTTTCTTTTTGACACTGGGTTTCATGTACCTGGAAATCAATATGTAGCCAAGGATCCTCCTGCATCCCCTCTGGAGTGTTAGGATTATAGGCTGCTCTCTATACTACTGTGTGAGCCATGCTCAGCCCTGATTTCCTTCTCCACATTCTCCACTGCTCTCTCTTGACTTCTTCCCGTCTCTGCCTCTATTTCCCCTCTTTTTCTGCGACACTTACTCTGCTGTTCTCTCCATGTAGAAGCCTCTGGGACAGTTGGAGGTGCCTCCTTCTGTCTCCATTCCTAGTGGAGTGTAATAGGACTTCAGGAAGTCCAGGGCAGGTGAGGCAGGCTGGAGGGCAAAGGCGGTGGAATCCTGGGTGGAGGAGCTGGTGTGCACTCAGCTTCTGGGCTAAAGAGCTGGGTCAGTAGAGGACTAGTGTCTGAACACGGTCTGAGAATGGAGTCATGGGAGGAGATTCTGAGTGCTGTGAGGAAACTCCATGAAACATTCCCCGGGTTCTTCACAACATGGAGTTGTTCTCAGAACACTTTCCTCACCTGACATGTCTTAACCCTCAGAGTACAAACTGTCTGAATGAAGTTGGCCGTGGCTGGAGGCTTCAGTCCTCTTCATTGTCAGGCTCCTCTCCCAGGTTCCATGGCCTCTAGAGACTAGGATTGATGGAAGTGGTTTCATGGAGACACGGAGACAGTTATCTCTTTAAAATGACCTTATTGGGGAAATCCCATGGAGTCTGATCCATTCACGACACAAAACTAAAGAAATGTAAAATTCCTCAGATCGAGGACAAGGAGGTGGACACTGTCTAGGGACCCACTGTTTGCTCATTTAACTAAACAGCGTGGATTTCCTTTTCTCTCTATTTCTTGTGCTACTCCATTGGTCTAGCCCAGGACCAGGAGTCTAGGGAACTAGACTCAGAACCAACCAAGTAAACACACAGAAACTTACATTTTTTTCAAAGTGTATGGCCATGGCAGGCTTCTTGTTATCTACTTCTATCTTAAATTCACCCATTTCTATTAATCTATACATTGCTTCGTGGCTTGTGGCTTACTGGTGTCTTTACATGTGGCTTGTCATGGCGGCCACTGGCGGTGTCTCCTCCCCCAGCCTTCCACCTCCCAGAATTCTCTTCTCTCTTGTACCGCCAATACTTCCTGCCTGGCCACAGGCTAAACAGCATTTTATTTATACAGAGCGATATCCACAGCAGAGAGTGATGGGTAATTGTCATCAACTCACTGTCTCCACTTTATATGGCCCAGGATCCTCTGCCAGGGAATGGTCCCACACACAGTTAAGATGGAAGTCCATATCAATTAACACAATGATAATGCCTCATGGACATTCTCAGAGGCTAAACTTCATCTAGATAATTTTGTTTTTGTTTTTGTTTAATTTGTTTGCTTTGAGACAGGGTCTCTTAACAAAGCCCTGGCTGTCCTGGAATGCACTATATAGCTTGACATGGCCTCAAAGTCCCAAAGAACCACCTGCCTCTGCCTCCTGAGTTCTGGGATTAAAGGTGTATGTCACCATGGCCTGCTAGTCTGGATAGTATCTGAGAAGTGCCACCAAGGCTTGTCTGCTGGGTGATTCTGGAAACATTAACAATCACAGTCTTGCACAGGCTGACCTTGAACTTGCTGAGAACTCCTGGTCCCTCTCTGTCTACCTCCTGAGAGCTGGGATCATGGCCTGTGTCACTCACCTATTGTCACCATCCTGCAGGCCAGGACACCACAGACAGATCAATGGCTTGTGCAGGTGAAGCTCCTGTCCACAGTTGCCTTCCTTCATCCTTCCCTACCTCTGTACTCCACACAAGTCCAGCTGCTCTTGTGTATGTGTGTATACATTTTATCTCTCCTCTTGCTCAGTCAGTAATGCTGCCTTGACAGTGGAGAATGTGGGGAGAAAATGCCGCATCTGGGGTTGGTGATGGAGAACTAGCAACCCCCTCATATGCCTCTTCCTCCCAGCACTGGGGAAGGCCTGTTGGCAGAGGGAGGGGACACATACCCAGGGAGACCTGCCTGCGGCGAGCCCTGACCAGCAGGGAATAACACCACGACTCGAGGATCCTTCTTCAATCACGGTTTATTGAAGCGCTGCTTGGTTAAGGGAGAGCTGAAGGTGAGGGGCCCAGACCACGGCAGTTGACGGGCTTTTTATGCAGGATGTGGGCGTGCTCTGCTGGCCTGATACACTAGGCGGATTGGGATTGGTGCATTGCTGTTACTGGGCGGAGTTGAACGGGAGAGCCGACTTGGTAAACAACCCAGGGCTCCGCCCTAGGAGGAAGTCAGCGCCATCTGAGCAGGAGAGCCGATGTGGTAAACAACCCAGGGCTCCGCCCTGGGAGGAAGTCGGGAAACCGGCCGTCACAGTTCCCCCCTTTTGTTTAGTAATGGAGAATAGAGGACTTATTCCCGTTCAGGTCCACACATCATGATGTGTGGACCGATCAAGGGAGGCCTAGGGCTAGATAAGCACTCCTTCTCCGGTGCAATGGGACAAACCCTCGGAGGTGCAAAGGCAGTGCAAAAGCCCAATAACTCCGAAGACCATCTACAATCCCTCTGGGTGCAATGGCAAAATGCCTCCAGGTGCAAGGGCATTGTATTAGGCTTCTTTGAGCATGCTTATCCATACTTGGGGAGAACTGCCTGCTTCCAACGCTGCCAGCGCTCTAGCAATTGCAACCTTCTCCAGCCTGCGACTTCGGGCTAAGCGGCACAGCAAGAACAACACCAACACAAATCCCGCTAAGATTATCGCGCCAAACATGCCAACAATATATCCACCCCCACCCACTCCTTAAACAGGGAAAGGGCAGAAGAAATCCAGGAAGTTAATCCCTCTGTCAGTCCGGTGTCCACCTGGGTCGAGTTCACCGTGACGATAGCCACCCTCAGTTGTTCCATCAGGCTGTCGAATTCTTGACAGCCGAGCTGGGCAATCTGTCAAAGGGTATCAATTTGCTCTTCCCGTCCAATTGCCTAAAAGATAACTGGACAACTGTTTAAACCAAAACTTAATACAATTGCAAACTTAAAGAATCCCTTAGCTTCATCATTACCATTAACAGGTTAACATAAATATTGCTATACATAGTCACAATTCTCCCAGTCTTACAACTCAACACAAACTCTTTACAGAATCATTCGAATTAACATGTATGGTGATATATATAGTTCAACCTTAATTCATTCGTAACGCAGCTTGTGTGGCTGTGAGGACTGCCGCCGCTAGGCCAGCATTACTTAGCGGTCCTCCAATCTCCCGACAGGCCTTTAACCAAGCTTCCAATCCCTTTCCTTTCCATGGGGTAATAGCTCTTCTGTATTCTTTTGTGCTTTGTTCATATACTAATTGTTGAACCAGAGGCATAGCTGTTTCTACATCCCCAAATATCTTTCCTGCTGCCCCCAACATTCTAGCTACAAAATCTGAAAAAGGTTCATTGGGTCCTTGAATGATCTTAGTTAAGTTCCCTGAAACCTCTCCTTTATTTGGTAATGACTTCCAAGCCTTAGAACAAATGTCATTTATTTGTTGATAAACTTCAATAGGATATGCCGTCTGATTCACAGTCCATTGTCCTTGGCCTAGTAGCATGTCGGCTATCCACTGCAGTCGATTATTCTGAAGATTAATTCTAGCTTGTGTCTGAGCTTTATCTGTGACTATAGATTTAAAATCCAAGTACTGTCCTGTAGACAGACATGCTCTAGCTATTTCAAACCAGTCTGTTGGAGTCATAGCCTGTGTAGTGAGCCTAGTCAACAAAGTTAAAGTATAACTAGCTGTTACTCTGTAGGCTCGAGCAGCCTCCACCAGATCCTTTAATTGTTTATAAGGCACAGGGTCATGATACCTATTGTTTGTTTGTGGGTCTTCAAAAACTGGGAACGCGGAAGCTAATCGTGTTCCTCTTGATAAGATGGCAACCTCCACCTGTCTGTAAACACGAAGGCGGTGCCAGGGATGGGCGTGGTCCCGAAGGCGCCGTTGGTCCCACATTCATCCCAGCAGAAACATTATAAGGAGGGGGTCGCCGCCGCCCATATCTTTCTTTTTCGTACTCAGCGGCAGCTTCCTCTAAATCTTTCTTCTTATCAGGGTCTAACTCACCATCAGAAAAATCAAGTTTTGCAAACTCTTTTAATACTAGATATAAGGAGTTCCCTTTCTTTTCTAAAATTTTTTCTTTTTCTTGTTTATTTTCTTTACTTTCCTTTTCTCTATTCTTTTCTTTCTTCTTTTTAGGCCTACTCAAGTTCTCTCCTTTAGAATCCGATTCCGATAGACTGTCCTGGTGTTTGATCAGTGCCTTGCATCCCTCCCTAATAATTTTCACATTGCATAGGAAAAAACAGCAGAAAAGAACAACAATTACCATAAAAAAGAACACTAGAGCAAACACAAGCGGATCAATCCCAGCAGTCAGCATACCTGAGAGAAAAATATTTGTTTAAATTAAATAGACTAAAGAATATTAATTCTCCCTTCTCTTTATATATATATATATATATATATATATATATATATATATATATATATATATATATATATATTTTTTTTTTTTTAAAAACAAAGTCTCAAGCCTAGTTAGAAAACCCAAACTTTTCCATTTAAACAGTTCTGTTTGCAACACAAAAACCAGTTCCAAAAGTCTATCGACTAGCCCTTTGTTCCCGCTCTCTCTTTACAGAGAAGAGCAAAAACCTGCCCGCTTTTGTCGCGGGTTCCCAATTCACCTGGGAATTCCTTTAACCCTGCTTTTGTCGCAGGTTCCCAATTTACCTGGGATTTCCTTTAACCCTGCTTTTGTCGCAGGTTCCCAATTTACCTGGGATTTAACGACGTCACCGCTCCGTGTGTTGAGTTCTGAATCCTCTTTGACCCCTCACTCGGTGTCTAAGATTCCCGGTGTCCAAGTTTCCCAGGTGTCCGAGTTTCCTGGGTTTCGGCACCAGCTGCGGCGAGCCCTGACCAGCAGGGAATAACACCACGACTCGAGGATCCTTCTTCAATCATGGTTTATTGAAGCGCTGCTTGGTTAAGGGAGAGCTGAAGGTGAGGGGCCCCGACCACGGCAGTTGACGGGCTTTTTATGCAGGATGTGGGCGTGCTCTGCTGGCCTGATACACTAGGAGGATTGGGATTGGTGCATTGCTGTTACTGGGCGGAGTTGAACGGGAGAGCCGACTTGGTAAACAACCCAGGGCTCCGCCCTAGGAGGAAGTCAGCGCCATCTGAGCAGGAGAGCCGATGTGGTAAACAACCCAGGGCTCCGCCCTGTGAGGAAGTCGGGAAACCGGCCGTCACACCTGCCCACTGGCCTGCTCCACAACCTGTGCATTGCTGGAGTACAAATTAAGAGAATGCAGCTGTGCATGGTGGTGCACGCCTTTGATACCAGCACTCAGGAAGTAGAAGCAGGTAGATCTCTGTGAGTTCAAAGCTAGCCTGATCAGGCAGCCAGGGGGACGTAGTCAGACACTATCTAAAATACAAAACAAGATGGAGTGTGTGTGTGCACGTGTGTGGCTGGGGTGGTTCCAGGATGGATGGTGCAGAATGCGGATTCAGTGAGAGATCATCTGTACCTCTTTGGGACAATGGTGGCACATGGACAGGTCCACCATATTCAAGTGGGCTGAAGGATGGACGGCTGTAATTAGTGATAACAGGGATCACACAAGAAAGTCCAAGGGATCCAGGGGTCACACAAGAAAATCCAAGGAATCCAGGGATAACACGAGGAAATCCAAGGGATCCAGGGGAGCCCTGCCTGCAGCATCAGTACAAGGGAGGGATGGGGTTGACCGAGGAAAGTGTGCTGCCTGCAGGAAGCAGAGTGATGCCCATGTGTCGCTCAGTCTTATTTATTGCTGTAATCATCAAAATGAACCTGGCAGAGAAAGGGTGTATTTCATCTTACACTTCCACATCACAGTCCATCATCAAAGGGATTCAGGGCAGGACCTGGAGGCAGGATCCTGGAGGTGGGAACTGAAGCAGATACCATGAGGAACACTGCTTCCTGGCTTGCTCCTCCTGACTTGCTCAGTCTAATTTCTGAGACACCCCAGGAACACTGCCTAGCTGTGGCCCTGCCCACAGTGGGCCTGGCACTCCCATATCAGTCATTAAAAGAAAGGGCCCTAGAGGCTTCACTAAAAGCAATGTGGGGGGAGGGATTTCCTCAGTTCAGGCTCCTCTTCCCACACCATGTCTGGGTTTGTGTCAAGTAAACAAAGGCCAGACATCAGGAGCTCAGGATGCAGGGTCCCTGGGACTGAGAACTGGGGAGGACCTTCTAATCCTCTCAGAGCACCACTCTGGTGACTAAGTCCCAGGATGGGAGCCTCTGGGGCCATTCTTACTCAGAGCCCCACAGGATGTTAGAGAATTAGCAGCAGATCTGCACCATCAGTCAGACTAAAGTGGGAGGGCAGGTGTGGAGGGCACCCCAAGTCTCTGTCCTTCATGACTCCCCCTCCTGTGGCACTCAGACGGAGGTGATCTTCTTGCTTAGTGACCTCAGCCTCATCCTGGGAAGACAGTGATGGCAGCAGGCCAGGCTCCTGTGACAGAGCCAGACAGTTGTCCACCTTGTGTGTAGCAGGAGGGGACACAAGGGCCCTGGAAGCAGGATGTGAGACCCTAAGGTGCCCTGTTACCTCAAGGCCTGGGTCCCTGGTGGAGCAAGGAGACCCTTCATCCAAAAGATTTTTGTCTAATAAACCTACTGCTTGGGTAAAGAACTTGTGAACAGACTGGGTCAGCTATAAATGTGAGTTCATGTGTCAGTCCACTTCTTCCAGTCACTTCTACATCACACCATCCCTGTCTGCATTTCCCACACAGGCCTCAGCATCCCCAGTGTGGGGACACAGCCTGTCCTGAAGGAGGCTCACCAGCACCTCTGTCCCACAGCAGCAGGAAGCTGTGCAGAAAGCAGGTTAGTGCCTCAGCTCGTCCTTCTCCTCACGGGACCTGTGACACCAGCCTCTCAGCGTGGATTTGTTTCACCAATTCCAAGAGTTTGGAGGATTGTCCTGCCTTCAGCTGCATCCCTTGGCCTGGACAGGCAGCCCCATGTGGGTGCAGTGTCGAAGGAGACCACAAGAGGGCGGCAGTGGAAGTTCAGGGCAGACTTGAGCCACACCTTCACACAGACAAGGTGCTGGGATCAGAACTCTCATCCTCTGGAGGGACAGCAAATGCTCTTACCTGGTGGCCATCTTTCGAGCCCCTTGAAGAGATTTTTAGACGCCATTTAACCCTCCTGCACTGGACACCAACAACTGACACATCAGCTGAGGGAATGAGACTCTGACAAGCTGCAAAGTCACAGGTAGACGATGGGACAGTGACATTACTGTCACCTGGTTGACAGGATTGTGATGCAATCCAATTTCTGACAGGTGAAATGTCAAGGAAAGGCTACATTTCATGACTAATACACAGGTTTTCATGTCTGAAAACTTGACAGCCTCACAGCAGGGGGTGGGCGAGGTCCTGGGAGAGCCAGAGCCAAGGAGTAAATGGATCAAGCTGAGGCCTAGAGACACAAATATTTCAGATTGTCTCAGGGTTTCTATTGCTGTGAAAAGACACCATGACCACAGCAACTCTTACAGAGGAAAACATTTCATTGGGATGGCTCACCGTTTCAGAGGGTTCCTCCATTGTCATCATGGCAGGACATGGCAGCATGCAGGCAGACGTGGTGCTGGAGAAGGAGGTGAGAGTTGCACATCTTGATCCTCAGGCAAGGTAAAGTGAACTGTCTGCCACGCTGAGCATAGCTTGAGCAAAGGAGACTTCAAAGCCCACTCCAAAAGTGACACATTTCCTCCAAGGCCACCTGTGCTCCATGAAAGCCACACCTCCTGTAGCATCACTTCCTGTGGGCTCATGGGGTCCATTGTGTTCAAACTACCACACAGCCTGCAACCCTTTCAGAGTAATCCGGTTTGCCTTCAGTTGTGGCAGTCATGAGACGTCACCCTGGCAGTCACTCAGGTGGAGCAGACTCTGGAAGCTCCCCCATCACCTCACCCTTGGTTTTGTCCTTTCCTGGTCACCTCTGCAGGGACTCAGTTTCTGTTTCCTTACTGCATCCACAGCCTGCACAGTCAGCCTGGAAAGGTCAGTGGAGGGAAGAAAAGGCATTTACAGTCAGAGGAGGGAAGCTGGGATTGCTTAGGAAGCCTGGAGGCTGAGAGTCTCTACAAGGCCTAGGAATGGAGACCAGTGGGGAGAATTCTGAGACCTTATGAGAAAATTCCAATAAACAGGACCCCTATGACCTACGTTTCTTCAAAACATGGAATTGTTCTTGGAGTGTGTTTTTGTGCCTCATTTATAGGTTCCATTCTCCCAGGTCCCACAGATTCTAGAGCAGTGACAGCTGAGTCGTCTCAACCCTAGATCCTGGGGAACCCCATCAGTACCCTAAAATGTGTGGGTACACTTAGGGTACAGAGGCTCTTCTTTCTCAGTCTTATCTGTGCCAAAGAACAAAGGCACATGCACCTTCCCCCGAGGGGCTGTTAACATTGAGCTCAGAGGGAAAGGGATCCTGGCAGTCAGGAGCCAAGGAATACCACAGAGTCACTGTAAGCATAGCAGCTCACAGCCCTACTCCAGGAAAGGTTTCTCTAGGACAAGATGACAGCTCTGCTCCCTCAGGGGAGGGTTTCCCCAGAGCAGTTGTTACAACTGTGCTCACTCTGAAGAGGTTGTTAGCACTCTGCTCAGGTCTGGTGAAGTGTTCCAGCTGTGCTCCCCTGTAGAGAAGTTACAGCTGTGCTCCACTGTGGAGAAGTTACAGCTGTGCTCCACTGTGGAGAAGTGTTACAGCTGTGCTCCACTGTGGAGAAGTGTTACAGCTGTGCTCCACTGTGGAGAAGTTACAGCTGTGCTCCACTGTGGAGAAGTTACAGCTGTGCTCCACTGTGGAGAAGTTACAGCTGTGCTCCACTGTGGAGAAGTGTTCCAGCTGTGCTCCACTGTGGAGAAGTTCCAGCTGTGCTCCACTGTGGAGAAGTGTTCCAGCTGTGCTCCACTGTGGAGAAGTGTTCCAGCTGTGCTCCACTGTGGAGAAGTTCCAGCTGTGCTCCACTGTGGAGAAGTTACAGCTGTGTTCCACTGTGGCGAAGTGTTACAGCTGTGCTCCACTGTGGAGAAGTTGCAGCTGTGCTCCACTGTGGAGAAGTTACAGCTGTGCTCCACTGTGGAGAAGTTACAGCTGTGCTCCACTGTGGAGAAGTTACATCTGTGCTCCACTGTGGAGAAGTAACAGCTGTGCTCCACTGTGGAGAAGGTACAGCTGTGCTCCACTGTGGAGAAGTTGCAGCTGTGCTCCACTGTGGAGAAGTTACAGCTGTGCTCCACTGTGGAGAAGTGTTACAGCTGTGCTCCACTGTGGAGAAGTTACAGCTGTGCTCCACTGTGGAGAAGTTACAGCTGTGCTCCACTGTGGAGAAATGTCACAGCTTTCTCCACTAGTGGAAAGTTTCTCCAGTGAAAGTGTCTTGTTCTGGTCCAGTGAAAGTGTCAGAACTGGGCTTCACGCTGGTAAAAATGTCACACTGCACACAAACCTCACTCAGAAGATTATTGGAAGGAAGAATCCAGGAGGGTGGCTGTCTCTAGAGAGAGAATCAGCAGCAAAGGGAACAGGGCACAGAGCTTATATGGGGGGGGGGGCAGAGCTATCCAGGGTGGATTGGGAATGGTGGGATTTTGTAGCCTGACTCTGGGGCAAGCTCACAGATTTTTGGGATTTCAAGGCCTGTTCTTGGGGTCAAGTCAGGGTTGGGTTGTTTTTCCTTGGCTTGGATTTCAGGTCTAGTCAGGGAGGAACAGGGTGTTTTCACCCTATAGGGACAAGCCCATTTTTGGGTGAGAGTAGCTGGGTCCCTTGAGCTGGCTCACCTGGTAGGTCCCCCAAGGAGGGCAGACACCAGAAGGGCAGCACTTGGCATGGGCTGTCCCTGGGGCTGGGCTCTTTCTTCTCTTAGCCCAGTCCCACGCTGTAGCCTGACCAACTGTAAATAGTCTCTCTGTGGTTTGGGACCAGGCCAGGTGACTCTGAGTTTGCATTGCAACATTATGGGTGAGGTCTGGGGGGAGGTGCTGACCCTGTTGGGGCCCTCGGGATTTTGGTAGTTTTGGTTCCAGCCCTACCTTGCAGGATTTATTTTAAGTGTTCCATTCCCTGGGGTCAGGACTATTATTTCACTTTGTTTGAGACAGGTTCCCACGTTTATCTCTGCCTGGCATGGAATTTCCATGTAGACCAAGTTGGACTAGAACTCACAGAGGTCCACTTGACTCTTCCTCCTGAGTCCTGGGTTAAGGCCTGCACCACCGTGGCCAGCCATGACTGATGTTTGGTCACTGGTGTGTGTTTTAACTAAAAGGGTCTTACCCAGGGCAGGAGGAGCCAACTGTGTACAAGTCAGAAGCTCGTCTGTCTCTCCACAGCTTTCCTTTCTCTCCTGTCAGATGGACTTGGATGTTCCTTGGACCTTCTAAGTCAGGCGCTGTTCTGATGTGACATCTTTATCCTAGGGGAAGCTGGGACAGGATTCCTTCAGGGACACTGATCAGGCCAGAGCCACTGCTGCCCCCTGCTGGCCTTGTTCCTTTCTGCTTAGAAGGATCACAGGATAGTGTCCCACAGGATGGTAGGGCTAACTTGAGCTGTGGGAGCTCTGGAAGGTCCTTTGCTGCCTATGGTTTGGTCTGGTTTCTTTCTTATTTTATCCCTCATCAGGGATCTTTCTACTTTCCAAAGTCTAGGGAACGCCTTTCCCTCAGTTTCTCCCTGTTCCTCCTTCCTAAGTAGCTGTGGGTCCCCTCAATCTCTAAGAGGGAGGTCTGCAGAAATCTGGGCTATGAAAGGTGGGGCTCTGCTGGAGCTGGGGGGCTGTCCAGGACAGGAAATGGGGGGGGAGCAAAAAAAAAAAGGAAACAAACAAACAAAAACCCAAAAATTCAAAACAAAACAAAACAGCTCCTACAGCAGAAATTTGAAATTTTGGTTTGGCGATCCCAACTTGAGGAAGGTGTCAGGTACAGCCCTGGGACTGTCCTGTAGTCCTGCTGCTCCTGGAGGGCACCGCCCTGTCTGTTCTTGCAGCTAATGAGTGGGATCCTTGTGGTCTTTCTGAGCAGTGTCAATGAACAGACGTCAGAGAGATGCTGATGTCAGTGGTTTCTGTCTGGGGAAGATGATGGAGTCAGAGTGCTGTCTGTAGTGAGCAGAGAGGTGTAGCACAAATCCTCATTGGTCTTCATAATAAAAACCCAGAGTCAGATATCAGGGCGAGAGCTGAAAGATCAGAGAAGCAGAGCATCAGCCACTAGAGAGACTTCTCACCTCTAGGATCCTCAGGCTGAAAGGAGATGATCCTGTCTCCAGGAATCCTCACACTGAATGGCCCTAGTCCTCAGCTGAAAGGGCCAAACTCCTGTCTCCCTGCCTTCTATGCCTGCTTCATCCAGCCATATCACTTCCTGTCTCAACCTTCCTGGTGCTGGGGTTAATGATGTGTGTGCTTCCCAAGTCCTGGGAGTGAAGGCATGAGATCCCAAGTGGTGGGAATGAAGGTTTGTGCTGCCACTGTTAGGCTCTGTTTCTCTTTTAGATTAGATTAATCTGTTTGTAGTCCAGGGTGGCCTAAAACTCACAGAGATCCATCTGCCTCTGCCTCCTGAGTGCTAGGATTAAAGGTGTGTGCCACCATAGGGCCTAGCCCTGTGGCTGGCTCTGCCCTCTGGTTGGGAGACAAGCTATGTTTGTTGAGCATACAAAAATATCACCAGAGGGGAAAGTGGAGGACACTGTGCATTTGACACCAAACAGGACTTGGCTGCCCCAGTTCCCTCCATAAATCCTGCACCCAGGCGTGGTTGGCCCCTGCCTCTCCTTGTCCCTCTGTGCACAAGTCCTCACTAGTCCCCTCTGGGCCCAGGGTGTCTCCTGGCTGCTCCTTTCATCACATTCAGGGCTTCTTGGAGGTCTGCTGCTCAGTGACCACTTCCCACCAGTGTGGGGACCCTTCTCAAGCCCGTGAAGCCTTGTTCTTCTGGAGGAGGCCAGCAGCCCCTTCTCAGCACACTAGAGGCCACAAGGCATGGGGTTCTCAGCTTCCTTTCACCCTGTTTTCCATCTGGGAGGGAGACCCCAGGCCCAGCAGCCTCTCCTCTGACTAGAAGGAGGAGAACTGGGATTGGTGGAGATACCTGAGGTGAGGGGTTGGAGTCTGAGCTGTGTGCCCTCCCTCTGCACCAGACCCGGTTTCCCAGGATCCTCTGCCCTCCAGAGTTCCTGCACACTTGTGAACTCTACTGTTCCAATGATGCTGCAGGGGCTTCCTGCCCCCTGGCTTCTGTGCTTCAGGATGTCCCTTCCTGTCGTTATTACTAGGGATTCTGGTGCTCCATCTCCCCTCCCATGGTGGATCCTCACTTAGGAGGGGCTAGCCCAGAAGCCCTCACTGCACTGTAGCTTCGCCAACACCCCTTCCTCCCTGCCAGTGAGCTTCAGTGTGGTTTTATTTTATTTTTAATTTTATAATTGTATCTATTTATTGGGCTGGGTGGATGGCTCAGGGGTTAAGAGCACCTGCTGCTCATGCAGAGGACCTGGGATCACGCAGCTCACAATCCTTCCCGTCCTTTGGTCTAGATGCCCTCTTCTGACTTTTGTGTGCTCCAGGCATAGATACATGTAGGTTAATCACTCAAGCACATCAAATGAATAAATTTACCATTTTTAAGTGTAATTTTAAAATTCTACTTATTGTAGCTGTAATCTTAGGTGGTCTTATTAATAAAATCAAACCTGTGGCCAGTTATTGGGGTGAATGTTGGAAGATCAGAGAAGCAGAACAAACTACAGCTACCTCACCTTGCCAATTCCTCAGCTGATTCTGTTTCTTCAGACTGGAAGCTTCTGAGTCCTCATCCAAATG
This sequence comes from Onychomys torridus, assembly GCF_903995425.1. Taxonomy (NCBI): domain Eukaryota; kingdom Metazoa; phylum Chordata; class Mammalia; order Rodentia; family Cricetidae; genus Onychomys; species Onychomys torridus. The sequence continues at coordinate 21,933 of NW_023413212.1, forward strand.
GATCTCAGCTGAACTGTGCTGCTCCAAAGCCTAAATGCTTAATAAGCCAAATGCTTCTAGTTTCTGGTCTTCACACCTTGTATATCTTTCCCTTTCTGCGGTCACTCTCTGGGATTAAAGTCTGGATTTCTGGGATTAAAGGTATGTGTCTCCATGCTGTGTACAAGTCTGAACCTTGTCTGGCTCTCCATAGCTTTCTTTTCTCTGCCTCAGATGGACTTGGACGGCCCTTGGGCCTTCTAAGGGCCCTGTTCTGAGGTGACAGCTCTACCTAGGGGAAGCTGAGGGAGGATTCCTTCAGGGAGTCCCTGGGAGAAGTCTGATCAGGGCCAGAGCCAGTGCCACCCTATGCTGCCCTCTTGTGACTGTTAGAGATACTGCACTTGCTGCACACACCTGACCCCTGAGTGCCATCCTGGGACCCACAAGTGGGAAGGAGAGAACCAACTACCACAGGTTGTCCTCTGACCTCCATTCATGTGCCATAGTACGAGTGCGTCCCACCCCCACACTACACACAATAATAATTTATTTTAAAAAGGAAATAAAATCCTGGTGGCCACTCTGCTTAAGAGCATGTATTCAGTGTCTGCAGTCAGGTGACTCACAACATTCTGTAATGCCATGTTCTGGCCTCCATGGGCCATGCATTCTCAGACACACAGCACATATATGCATATAATTAAACAATATAAGCCAGACATGGTGACTCACACCTTTAATCTCAGCTCTCAGGAGACAGAGGCAGGCAGATCCCTGTGAGTTTGAGGCCAGCCTTATCTACCTAGTGAGTTCCAGTCCAGCATCTCTCAGACACACTGACCCCGTCCTCTCCTGTACCCATCATTCCCTGGGTGCCTCATCAGTTCCCAAAGACTGTGACTATGATGTCACCTCCCTGTCCTCTCCAGCACAAACTATGTCCTCAGAGTCTCCACCTTTGTCCTCTGTCTGAGAGCCCACCCCCCCTGCATCTAGCGGACATCTCAGCCCAGCATCTCCTACTGAGACCTCCATGTTCCTCCTAGTGTATCCCTGACAGTCCTCATCTTCACCCAGGGCGACTCTGTCTTCCTCCAGGACAGTCTGCAGCTGTGGCTGCTGCTCCAGCCCCTCCCTCTCACACCCAGAGTTAGTCCAGGAGGAAGAGCTGTGATGTCACCTGCAGAGTGGACCCAGGAAGCCTCACTTCCCATCCCCCATCTCACAGGGGAGGAGACTGGAGTGCTCAGCAGGAGCAGGACCCTGCTTCCCCAGGTCCCCACTGCCTGCCTGGCTCCTCCCCTGCTAGAGTTCCCTCCAGCAGATCCTGTGGGGACAGTTGTGCCTCTGTCCCCTTCTGCTCACCTGCTCTAAGTTCCTGTTACACTGTGTGGACAGGTCTGTGTTGTGTGACAGTTTCCCTGGAAAGATACACACACACACACACACACACACACACACACACACACACACACACACACATCTAGTCACCTCAGATAGAGAACTCAGGGCTGACAAGGTAGCCATTGCATCCATGTCCAGCTTGGTGAACCATGGAGTTTTCACTTGGGGAGGGTTACTCACAGGAGCATGAATAACTCACAGTCCACAGCATCACTGAAAAGCCCACCCCAACACAGGAAGTGACTCATGAACTTCCTCCCTGCAGTCCTCTGCATGGCTTCCAGGTAGCTGGAAGGTCAGGGAATTCCCTCCACAGCTGGATGGTCAATGTGCTCCCCCAGAGCATGTTACTCCTTTTCATGCTGCTCGGGAGGAATTCTAGAGAGTTGTCAGTTTCTTTATATAACATTATTTTACTTTACACACATGAGTGTTTAGTTATATGTAGGTGCACCATGGTGTGCAGTGCCCGCTGAGGTATCAGAAGTGCTTGAATCCCCTGGAACTGGAGTCACAGACAACGGTGAGCAGTCATGTGGTTGCTGGGAATCAAACCTGTGCTCTGGAGGAGCAGCCAGTGCTCTTCCCCATGAAGTCATCTCTCCAGCCCCTCTTCCAACCTGCTGTTCTCCCAGACACATGACCTTTTGTTACCTCCTGAGTGGTCAGAGACCTCCCTGTCCCTCCAAGAGGGAATGTTTCAACTCAGAAAAAACTGCTATGAAACAGTTGGATATTTCCAGCATTCTGGGCCTCATTGGTGTACAGACTGTGATCTGCTCCAGGTATCTTCTTCCTTATTCTCAGATCACACAGCCATGCTCCTCCCTTAGAGCATCTTATGGCATGATCCATAGCCTGGAAGGAACCTGGTTCAGTAGCCTGAGAATGATTTCTTTTCCTCCTCCTCCCCCTCCTCCTCCTCCTTTCCATCAGAGAGCCTTCATCCAGGAACTGAAGAACACAGATGCAGAGATCCATAGCCAAGCCACTGGGCAGAGCTCCAGAAGTCCTGTTGAAGAGAGGCAGGAAGGAGCTTAGCAGTGATCAGGGTCAAGGTCATGATGGGGGAACCCACAGAGACAGACCTGAGCTCACAGACTCTTGACTGACAGCTAAGGGGCCTGCATGGGACTGACCTAGGCCCTCTGCATGTGTGTGACAGTTGTGTACCTGGTCTGTTTGTGAGGCCCCTAGCAGTGAGATCAGTACCTGTCCTGGAACCTGAGCTGGCTTTTAGGAATCCATGACTCATGCTGGGTTACCTCACCCATCCTTGATGGAGGGGGACGAGCTTGGTCAAGCATCAACCTAATATGCCATGGTTTGTTGACTCCCATGAGAGGCCTGAGTCTTTCTGAATGAAGATTTAGGAGGAGTGGATGGGGGTAGGGAACAGGAGGAGAGGAGGGAGGGAAACTGTGCTTGGTATGTAAAATAAAGAAAAAATTAATAAATTATTATTATTATTATTATTTATTTATTTTTATTATTATTGGTTGTTTTCTAGACAGGGTTTTGTGGTTAAATTATTAAGTCCACTCCACGTAGTTAAAAGGGAGGTTTATTTTGTGGGGTAACTTACAAATGAAGGGGTAGGTTACAGGGTCTGGCAAGGGTATAGCGCAGTCTGGCGGTGTTCTCTGGAGAACTCTGCTCGGTCTACCTCCAGCGTCCAGAGTCCGGGAACCAAGCGAGAGAGCTCTTCCCTATCCTTCGTCTTCCGCTTCCTCCTCTGCCCCGCCTTGTGGGCGTGACCATTACCGAAGCCTCAGTGGGGGTTGGAACTTCCAGGCCAATGCTGGGATGGCTACCCACTACATCTCCCCCTTTTGTCTAAATAAGAAAGCTCTAACCTAATACAAGACTATATACAAAGAGATGCTTATCAAATATTGTCTAGGAGTAATGAGGGGATAATGACCTAGATAAGTTGGAATTACAATAAGTACAAACAATATCAAGCAAAAACACATAGTAAAATCCAGGGAAGTCTAGGGCATGGGTATGTGGCGTGTTACAAAGATCATTCCAAAAGGTGTTCTATCCTAAAGAACCTGAGTCTAATACTTAATATATCCTATCTAAGATATTATATATGTATATATACTAACTTGTAACTATAACTGCTAATCTCCAACCTCATCAAAGCCTGAGAAGGAATATAATAATACCTGAGAAATGGGAGAAGGTGCAAGCAACTTTCGGGAGTCTTGCAAGAGTAGACAGAGACAGCTGGCAGCCTGGACAGTCACCTAATGTTCTCAGCATCATTGGTGCATTCAAATTGGCTACAGGCCTAGAGTATCGTGACAGACCATTTTCAGAAGCAGGAATTCTGAAAGACCATCTTACCCTGTCTTGGCAAAGTATAGTGGTCGCTTTCCTTGTGTCCCTCTTGTCCAGAAAGGACAGCATTTGTACTGTCAGCAGTTGAGGCAAGGGCAGTTCTTTGCCCAGTAGGCCATTTTGTGCCAAGAAGACAAACTTCCAAATGGAGATGTCTTAGAAGCCCAACATTCTCTCGGGAACAAATTGGTGCTGCCAGGAGCAATTGTGTCTCACGTCAACAGAATTCTAAGTTATTTAAATGCCATGTTCTCTAGGTCCATGAAGTGTTTGAAGATTACCTGTCCATCTGACCTATGTATTTATTAATCTGGATGACCTAACTAACATAATTATAGAGATGACAAGCATAGGTGACAATAACTATGTAAGTCTTGTCTACCTAAACAACCTAAGGACTAAGCTTCCTATAAATAAGGCAAACAGTCTGTAAGCAAATGCACAG
>NW_023413213.1:0-17827 GCF_903995425.1 Onychomys torridus
CCGGTTATCTTTTACTTTACATCTAGTATCCATGTATGAATGAGTACCTATCATGTTTGTCTTTCTGAGTCTGGGTTACCTCACTCAGGATAATATTTTCTAGTTCCATCTATTTGCTTGCAAATTTAATGATGCCTGTGGGAGGCCTACTCATTTCTCTGTGGGAGGTCCACTCCCACATTTTACAACAGGGTACTCTTGAGGAGTGAGAGATAAGAGATATTAGATAGAAGAATAGAGGGGAGAGAGGCAGATAGAAATACAGGATAGCCTCGGGAAAGGCCCGTATCAAATCCACCAGCCCCTTCTGTCTCTTCTAAAGGGCCTTTTATAGGAATGCCAAGGGATGGAGCAAAAGACCTCCCTCTAACACAGCCAAGTGCAGACCCTTCCAATCACCTGGTAACCATGCATGTGGTCAAGCAATCCTCTAATGCAGCCCTTCTGGGTAAAGTAAGCTCAGATCTCACTAGGAAACCTTTGTGGGCCTCCACAACTCCCTCAGGCCTCTCAAATAGACTGTGACTGTCTTAGGTTATCCTTCTTGGTTAATTTCATATAGAAACATTGAGGAAGTTATCAAGAAGAAAGTTGTCCATCTTTGGCTACTAGCCTCTGGCAAGAGAGGGTACAGAGCTTAACTCAGTTCTGACCCAGATCCCTACTAAGAGCTTGCAAACATCCACATTGATCTCTATAGCTGCCACATCTCCCAGCAATGTAGTAGAGGATAATCAAGATGGAATATCTTTACTGGAATGGGTCTAAAGTAACTACATCAGTCTTTTAGCTGCACTAAGCCCTTTTCATCTTTTAGAAAGAAGACAGAAAAGCTCCCCTAAGTATGACACCTTAGCTTTAGTTTTTCAGGGGCCATTGAGACCATAAAATTACATTTTGGGCTATTATAAAAAATGTTCAACTATATCTTGTATAAACATTAGTATACATATTTACATATTTATAACTAGTATGAATACCATTATACTACTATACATATTTATACTTTTTACAAGCTTACATTCAATGGAAAACTCTGCTATATATATTTACACTTTTTACAAACATATGTTCAAAAGCAAACTCCATTAAACATATTTATACTTTTTACAAACTTATATTCAAAAGCAAACTCTATAGAAACTATTTTTTTACAAACTTTAGTACCCATCTAGAAGAGATTTCTTAAAAGAATTATTTATCAAACTTATATTCAAGAGGAAACTCTATTAGCAAACATCCAGAATGAATCTCTCTCTCTCTCTCTCTCTCTCTCTCTCTCTCTCTCTCTCTCTCTCTCTCTCTGTTCTTTCTTTCTTTCTTTCTTTTTTTTTTTTTTTTTGGTTTTTCGAGACAGGGTTTCCCTATGTAGCTTTGCGCCTTTCCTGGAACTCACTTGATAGCCCAGGCTGGCCTCAAACTCACAGAGATCTGCCTGGCTCTGCCTCCCGAGTGCTGGAATTAAAGGCATGTGCCACCACCACCCAGCTTAGACTGAATCTCTTAACAGAACTATCTTACACTAGAAACACTCTCTTAACAGAACTAACTTACATTCGAAAAGCAAACTCTATTAGCGAACATCTAGAAGAGACTTCTTAACTGAACAATTACATTTTCTTCTAACAAGACAGGAAGTACACAAATCATTTTTACAGTTCAGAGTTTATAGTCAGACTTGATATCATTCTGAAAGTTTTCTTGAGAGTTTGAAGGCAGAGCCTAGTTAATCAGTGGCTCTAAGTTTGACTGAGGGTAAATTTCCTCTTCTTAATATATTTTAGAGCTGCTTTTTGAACTGCCATAAGCTCTTTTAATGATGCCTTGTATTTGATAGGTTTTTATTAGTCCAATGTTTCTGATAAGGTTATTTGTTCATAGAAACTGCTAGTATCCAAAAGAGTCAAGAACATAGATGTGGTTTTTTTTCTTTGTTTTTGTTTTTCGAAACAGGGTTTCTCTGTGTAGCTTTGCACCTTTCCTGTATCTCACGCTATAGACCAGGCTGGCCTTGAACTCACAAAAATCCCCTGCCTCTGCCTCCTGAGTGCTGGGATTAAAGGTGTGTGCCACCACCACCCGGCCTAGCTGTGTTGTTTTAAACACATCTTTGATTAGCTCACTCTGAGAAAGAACATTTTCATAATTTTCTAATTGCCTCCTAACAAGTATCACCTGTTTTTCATTCTTCCATAGTAAATAATCCTCACCTGACAGGCAGGTTTTCCCCCTGTTTCTCATTCCCAGGAGGCAAGCTAACAAAACTTGTGGAAAAAATTATGTATTTTACGCTGAAAAAAACAAACAAACAAACAGTTTTTGGGCAGTGCCAACATCTCCGTTATGGACTACATTCCCCAAACTTCCTTTCTCTATATTGTCATGCTGTTACAAATGAATTACATTTCCCATGATGCTCTTCTGGGTCCAGGAGATGACCCAGCTATGACCAATTGTGGAAGTTGCACTCCCAGCTTTCTTGGTCTGTATTTGTGCTGAAAAAGAAGATCAAGCAAGCTTTTTCACTATGGGAGGTTTCTATTTTCCCTGAGCTGGCATTGATAGGTGTACTTCCTTTATCACATTTTTTTCCCAGAGTAGGCTGCACCTGTCCATGCGTGCTTACAGATTGGCATTTGTTTCCTGCATTACTGGGTCAGTGAAAGAAAATGAAACTACTTGAAATAAAAGCTTTTCAAGAAAGATTTTTCCCCCGGATATATCTGCTTGTCCCCTTCCCCAAGATGCAGAGTCCCTGAAGTCTTAGCCAAGGCTCAGTTCCTCTGCTAACTGCTTTCTGTTCTGGGGGTGAGAGCTTGAGTCCCCATTTCTGTACAGTCAAATTTTGCCTCAGATTTTCCTGTATTGCAGCTACTGCTAGGAGCTCAGATCCTGCTTTTTTCATTGAAGGGAGGATCCCAAAGTCTTCACTGCTTCTTCCATACTAACAGTCCTTCCCCAGGTCCTGTACTGCCTCTGTTGTGGCTCTACTCTGGGGGGAAGCTGTCCCTGCTCAGCTTTCTGCCTGCACTATTTTTATTGGAATGCCAAGTGGTGGAGCAAAAGACCTCCCCTTAACACAGCCAAGTGCAGACCTTTCCAATCACCTGGTAACCATGCATATAGCCAGCAATCCTCTAATGCAGCCCTTCTGGGTAAAGTAAGCTCAGATCTCACTAGAAAACCTTTGTCCTCCACAGATGTCATAGTTTTTTTTTTGTTTTTTGTTTTTTTAAAGCTTACTAATACTCTATTGTGTATATGTACCACATTTTCTGTATCCATTCTTCAGTTGAGGGGCATCTAGGTCGTTTCCAAGTTCTGGTTATTACAAATAATGTTGCTATAAATATAGTTGAACAAGTGTCCTTGTGGCATGATTGAGCATTTCTTGGGTATATGCCCAAGAGTGGTATCTTGCGTCTTGAGGTAGATTGATTCACAATTTTCTGAAAAATTGCCACACTGATTTCCAAAGTTTGTACATGTTTGTATTCCCACAAACAGTAGAGGAGTGTTCCCCTTGCTCCACAACCTCTCCAACATAAGCTGTCATCAATGTTTTTGATCTTAGCCATTCTGACATGTGTAAAAATGGTATCTTAGTTGTTTTGATTTACATTTCTCCAATGACTGAGGATGTTGAGCAATTCTTTTTTTTCATTTTTCTTTATTAAGAAATTTTCTATTCACTTCACATGCTAACCACAGACCCCCCTCCTCCCTACTCCCACCCCAGCCCTCTTTCCAAGCCATCCTGCATCCCCACATCCCCCAAATCGAGGTCTCCAAAGGGGAGTCAGAAAAGCCCAGCACACTGAGCCTAGGCAGGTCCAAACCCCTTGCCACTGCACCAAGGCTGTGCAAGGTGTCACACCACAGGCACTGGATTCCAGAAGCCTGCCCATAGACCAGAGACAGATCCTGATCCCCCTGACTAGGTGCCCCCCAAACAGTTTGAGCCAAACAGCAGTCTTCCATGTCCAGAGGGCCTAATCCAGTTCCATGGGGGCTCCACAGCCATCAGTCCACAGTTCATGGGCTTCCACTAGTGTGGCCGGTCATCTCTGCACGTCCTCCCATCATGATCTCAACGTCCCTCACTTGTAGTATCTTTCCTCTCTCCCATCAATTAGATTCCTGGAGCTCAGCCTGGTACCTGGCTGTGGATTTCTGTATCTGCCTCCATCTGTCATTGGACAAAGGCTCTATGATGATAGCTAGGTTATTTGGATGTTGCACAATTCTTTAAATGTCTTCCTGACATTTGAGATTCTTCTGTTGACAATTCTCTGTTAAGAACTGTACCCTATTTTTAATTGGATTGTTTGGTATTTTGATGTCTAGTATCTTGAGTTCTGTCAGATGTGAGGTTGGTAAAGATTCTTTTACCATTCTGTAGGCTGCAGTTTTGTCTTATTTACCATGTCCTTTGCTTTACAGAAGCTTCTCAGTTTCAGGAGGTCCCATTTATTAATTGTTGCTCTTTTCTACAGTTGTTATATTTAGGAAGTGGTCTCCTATACATTTGCATTCAAGGCTATTTCCCACTTTCTATTCTATCAGGTTCAGTGTAATTGGATTTATTTTGAGGTGTTTGATCCACTTGGACTTGAGTTTAGTGCATGGTAATAGATATGGATCTATTTTCAATCTTCTACATGTTGACATCCAGTTTGGTACCATTTGTTGAAGATACTTTCTTTTTTCCATTGTACAATTTTGGCTTCTTTGTCAAAAATCAGGTGATCATAGGTGTGTGGATTAGTGTCATAGTCTTCAATTCAATTCCATCAGTCCACATGTTGGTTTTTATGCCAATACAAAGCTGTTTTTATTACTATAGGTCTATTGTAGAGCTTGCAGTCAGGCATGGTGATGCCTCCAAAAGTTGCTTATTAAATAAGAAACACAGAGCCAAATGCAGAGTTAAAAGCCCAAGAAGTCAGGGCAGTAGATTAAAACTGCCTTTTTACCCTTCCTACCACTGCTGTCCTTCCCCTCAGCAAGCAACCTACTTCCTGAGTATCTGTCTTTTTATTGACTTTCTGTTCTGCCTTCTCATTGGTTGTACACCCAGCCACATGGCCTCCTAGTCACTGGCTGTCTATAGAGACCTCCAGGTCTTCTATGGTTGATATTGAGATTAAAGGTATGTGTCTCCATGCTGCCTGTATCCTTGAACACACAGAGTTCTGTCTGTCATGTGATCTGGATTAAAGGTGTGCGCCACCACCACCCAGCTTCTGCTATGGCTTGCTATTAGCTCTGACCCCCAAGCAACTTTGTTTATTGACATACAAATAAAATCACATTTCAGTACAAATAAAATATCACCATAAAGTTGAGTGTTGTTCATGCAGCTCTCATCCATTTCTCTGTCATTGGGTGATCCTTGGGTCTTTCCTAGGGTCCTGTTTTCTAGGTAGTCTCCCTGGAGTTGTGTAGCAGTCTAGTCATCTTTGTTTTACATCTAGTATCCTCCTATGAGTTAGTACATACTGTGTTTGTCCTTCTGAGTCTGGGTTACCTCACTCAGGATGATTTTTTCTAGATCCATCCATTTGCCTGCAAACCTCATGATGTCATTGTTTTTCTTCTTGGCTTGTGGGTGGTTTTATCTCTTTTTATTTTTTTTTTAATTTTTAAAAAAAGATTTATTTATTACATATACAGTTTTTTGCCTGCACATATCCCTGCAGGCCAGAAGAGGGCACCAGATCTCATTACAAATGGTTGTGAGCCACCATGTGGTTGCTGGGACTTCAACCCAGGATCTTTGGAAGAGCAAGCAGTGCTCTTAACCTCTGAACCATCTCTCCAGCCCATCTGTTTTTATTAAATGCCAGTGTACCATTGAGAGGTTAGACTCCACCAGCATAGTTACCATTTCAAGAATAACTGTTTCAGCTACTGTTCCATTGCACACCCAGAAGCCATTGGTCCACTGCCTGTTCAGTTGCTTTCAAAGAAAGGGGCACTGTACCTTTTCCAGATTGCAAAGGCCACTTCAGCAATGGTGTCATATTGTCCTGGCCTCAGAGGATGCCTGTTGCTAAAGCCACAACCACACTTTTCTTGGTAAGCATTGGTAGTCCTTTGTTTTGTGTCTTGTCTGTCGATTTTGTCCTGTTTATCAGCAATCACTTCAAGGACACTTTGTTGTCCAGTGCTAGCTTTTACCATAATGAAAGTTAACTCCATATGCAGTTTCTTCAATGCCCATATTTTTCTCTGAAGTAGATTGGTCCTGCCAGGAGCTGACATGTCTCATTGTCATAAAAATAAAGAAAAAATTCTAAGTTATTAAAATGCCATATCTGTAGCTCTCTGAAGGGTTTGAAGATGACCTGTTTGTCTAAAATAAATCTCTCCTTAGCCTTGAAAACATACCTAATATGACTACAAGTTTGATTGTAATGTCTAACTACTAACTTTCATTTATTTATGTCCTAATAGTTGATAATAATAACATTCAAGGATTAGCAAATTGCATTACATTGTTAAACAAACTGTCTTAGTACAATATCCTGAACAAGATTAGAAATATACATACAGCATTTTCTAATAATATCAATCTTAATATATATAATTTGTATATAATAAATAAAAACCCAATCCCACACGCCTATAATCCTAGCACTTGGGAGGCAGAAGTAGGTGGATTTCTGTGAGTTCGAGGCTAGCCTGGTCTACAGAGCTAGTCTGGGACAGGCTCCAAAGCTACAGAGAAACCCTGTCTCAAAAAAACCAAAAAAACAAAAAAACAAAAAACCAAAAAAACAACCCAAAAAACCAAAACCAAAACCAAAACAAAAAAAACAAAAACAAAAACCAAAAAACAAAAAACCAAAAAAAAAAAACCCCAAAAAACAAAACAAACCAATCCAATGTAAAGTATTTAAAACTAGTAATTGTCTTTTAAAAGTAGATTCAATAATCTACCTTTTAATCTATATCATATCTATATCCTCTCTTCTCTTTTCAGAGTAGATTCAATAATCTACCCTCTATTCTATAATTTCTATATATCTTTTTTTTTCAAACAAGAACCTTAAATCTAATCTCCTTTGCTTAGCCCTTTTCCCAACCATCAGCCACAGCAACTTGTAACCAACCCTCCTTAACAATGAAAATTATCCCAGACCAGAAACCTATTGAAAGACCAAAAACTGGAGGCCTGCCCCTAGGTCCCATCCCTGGGCACCAGCTATTCTGGGGAAGACCTGCCCAACTTGGCTCCAGGTTCTGGCCATCAGGCAGGCCCCAGCGGGAAGGTTCCCCTTCTCCAAGACCCCCCCCAGCAGACCCTGCAATTTACATGACCTGCCCCCACGCCCATCCGCCCTAGACCCTTGCCACTTCCTGAGACTTAGAGACCAGCCCCCAGCTCCCATCTGGCCCAGAGAGCTCCCATCTAGCCCACAGAGTTCCCACCTGGCCCAGAGAAAGAGAGAGCGCTCTTTGGATAAAGAACCCTCATTGGACCAAGAGTAAATTCAGGAGACAGGGAATCTATCAGCCCTGACTAGACCAAGAGTGGTTTTCTGAGAAGCAGAATCTGCCACCTCTCATTGGACCAAGAGAGGCTTCCTGAAATGCCGAATCTGCCAGCTCTGTGTGGACCAAGAGTACTGATAAGACCAAGAACGAATCCACAAGGAGATTTGGGAATGTCAAGGTAGAAGCACATACAACAAAATAAAGAGCAATACAGCATCACCAGAACCTAGCCCTTCTCCAACAGCTAGACCTGAGCATCACCGAATGGAAGAAGCAGAGGAAAGCAACCTTAAGAATAACATCATGAAGATGCTAGAGGCTTTTAAAGAAGAAATAAAAAATGAAATTGAGGAAAAGACAAACAAAAAAGTAGAGGAAATCATTAAAGAACATGAAAAGTTCAAAGAACAAAAAAATGGGAAGAACACTATAAAAAACTAGAGAAAAAGACAAATAAAGCAGAAGAAAACAATAAATCCCTGAAAGAAAACCATGAAAAAACAATGAAACAGATGAGGGAAACAGTCCAAGACCTGAAAAGGGAAATAGAAAAAATGAAGACACAAACAGAGGGAATTCTGGAAATAGAAAATCTGAGTAAACGAACAGGAAACACTGATGCAAGCATAATCAACAGAATACAAGAGATGGAAGAGAGGATCTCTGGTGTAGAAGATACAATAGAGGAAATGGTTTCATCAGTCAAGGAAAATACCAATGCCAAAACAATTATAACACAAAATGTCCAAGAAATCTGGGACAGCATGAAAGGACCAAACCTATGAATAACAGGAGACTTTACATTCTGCTAGGGCGGACGTGATTCTCTGCAGAAAACTGATAGAGACTCGAACATAAAAACATGTATAGGCAGCTAAATGAATCCTTTTTTTCTAGAATTAGTTAGTACTCTATATGACCATTCATATGTCAAAAGTTTAATATATATATTAATCTTACAAATTTTGATATAAAATTCATACCTTAAGAAAAGTTTAAAGAATCAAAATAGAATCAAAGACTTGAGATTAGTAGCAATAGAATAATTCCTTAATTGTTTTCTTTTATCTTGTCCCATATCAGAAGATGGCTCTTTCATCTGGCATAATATAGAGATTTTGCATTTTCCTTTTAACACATAGGCAAATTGAGTCAATTGATATTAAGGTATCTTAATGACCAGTGATTGTTAATTTCTGTTATTTTTTGGTGGTAGTTTGGGTGTGTTTCCCTCCTTTGGGATTTTCTGGTGTAAGATTTTCTATTGCCTGTGTTTTTGTGGGTGCATCTAACTTCCTTAGGTTGTATTTTTTTTCCTTCTAGTGCCTTCTGTAGGGCTGGATTTGTGGATAGGTATTGTTCAAATTTGGTTTTGTCATGGAATAATTTGTTTACTTCATCTATAGTGATTGAAAGTTTTGCTGAGTATCATAGTCTAGGCTGGCATCAATGGTCTCTTAGGGTCTGCAAAACATCTGTCCAAGACCTTCTAGCTTTCAGAGTCTCCATTGAGTAGTTGGGGGTTATTCTGATGGGTCTGCCTGTATATGTTACTTGGCCTTTTTCCTTTGCAGCTCTTAATATTCTATCTTTATTCTGTTTAGTGATTTGATTATGATGTTGTGAGGGGTCTTTTCTGGGGGGGGTCTAGTCTATTTGGTGTTCTATAACCTTATTGTATCTTCATAGTATTTTTCTTTTTAGGTTGGGAAATTTTTCTTCTATGATCTTGTTGAATGTATTTTCTGTGTCTTTGAGCTGGTATTCTTCTGCTTCTTCTATCCCTATTATTCTTAGGTTTTCTTTTCATGGTGTCCCAGATTTACAGAAGTTTTGTATTATGTCTTTGCTGGCTTTAATATTTTCTTTGACCAACAAATATATTTCCTCTATTATATCTTCAATGCCAGAGATTCTCCCTTCCATCTCTTGCATTCTGTTGGTTATGCTTGTATGTGTATTTCCTGTTCATTTACTTGGATTTTCCATTTCCAGCATTCCCTAAGTTTGTATCTTCTTTATTGCTTCTATTTCCATTTTCAAGTCTTGAACTGTTTCCTTCATTTGTTTGGTTGCTTTTTTCTGGCTTTCTTTAAGGAATTTATTGATTTCTTCCAATTTCTTGTTTGTCTTGTCCTCTATTTCTTTAAGGGAATTTTTCATTTCCTCTTTAGAGGCCTCTATTATCTTCAAAAAGTCATTTTAAAGGTCATTTTCTTCTGATTTTTCTATGTTGGGATGTTCAGATCTTGCTGTTGAACTGCTAGGTTCTTGTGATGCCATATTACTCTTTACATTGTTGAATGTATTTTCACTGGTCTCTCCCCATCTCTTCCTCCAATTGGTGCAAGTGGTATCTGTGTTTCAGGAAGCCACTCTTGGTTCAATCAGAACTAGCAGAGACTGTGTCTCAGGGAGCCACTGGTGTCTTGGGAGATGGGTTGGCTTGGGGGATGAGTGGGGCTTGTAATTACAGTCTTCAATAGTGTGGTGGTGTGTGGGAGCCCGTTTTCGGGTTCCTTATGGCTTTACGCAGCAGGTCCGCATAGATTAGGATGATTAGGGCCACAGGCCTGAGTGCAGGTGTTTGAAATGGTCTGCACTTGGCTGTGCTGGGGGAGGTCTTTTGCTCCACCCCCTTGGCATCTCTATAAATACCCTGGGGCAGAGATAGGGCCTGTTGGAATAGGATCCAGGCCCTCTTGAGGCTATCCTTTATTTTCTATTTGTTTATCTCTGCACTATAAATCCTTCTATCTAATATTTCCTGCTGCTCACACTCAAGAAAACTCTGGGGAGCTGTGGGGTTGGTGGGTAAAGGCCCCACAGTGGTGAGAAGGCCTGCTCACAGAGTCTTGCCTGCTGGCCTAAAACTGTGGTTGTAATGGGTGTGGGTGTGGGTCATGAGTTCTGCTTTGGGGCCAAGGGCCTAGAAACTGGAGTGACCAGCTGGGAGAACAGTCACTTACCTCTTGGCTCAGTTGGAGCTGATGAACTTTGTGTCTCAGGGAGTAGCTGTGATCTCAGGGGATACATGAGTTTGGCGGACAAAGTGGGGCTTGTAGATTACAGGATCTGATGGAGAAGGTGATGGTGATGGGATGCCTGCCTGCAGGAAACTTTCCTGCTGGCCTGCAACTGGGGCTGCAATCTCATTAATTTTCAGTCTTAAATTAATGCTGTCCCTTGATCTTCTTTTTAGCCCTTCAATAAAACTCCTTCTTCTGTATTTATGTCATTACATAAATGTGCCAAACTCTGCTCAATCTACCTCTGTATTCCCATAAAACAGTTTCTCTCTGTCATCAAGCAGGTGACTCTTCATGTTAGATTCTGAGACTACTATAGCTCCTTGCCTCTGAGCAATTTACCTTTCAGCTCTTTCAGGTTGGCCAAGTCCCTCTTGGTTCTTTCACTGTGTTGGAGATCACCCATAGGCTAGTATGGGGGTGATCATTCTTTGCATTAGCCACTGCCCATTGCAAAAGGTTTTCATAATTGATTAAAGTGCTTAGAAGATTTGACTTGAGGACTCAGGCATAGATGGAATTTCTTTTTTATTTCTTTATAATTATGTGTTTTAAATTTTATACATCAGCCATGGGTTCCCCTGTCTTCCCCCCTCCCGCACCCACCCCCACCTTTCCTCCAGCCTCTCCCCTCCATTCCCATGTCCTCCAGGATCAAGTGACCTCTGGGGATTCATTTAAACCTGGTGGATTCAGTACAGGCAGGTCCTGTCACCTCCTTCCAGACTGAGCAAAGTGTCCCTGTGTAAGTCTAAGGTTCCAAACAGCCAGCTCATGCACTAAGGACAGATCCTGGTCCCACAGACTGGGTGCCTCCCAAGCAGATCAAGCTATTCAATTGTCTCGCTTATCCAGAGGGCCTGATCCAGCTGGGGGCTCCACAGCCTTTGGTTCATAATTGATGTCATTCCATTCGTTTGGCTATTTGTCCCTGTGCTTTTTGCAATCTTGGATTCAACAATTCACGCTCTTGCAGACCCTCCTCTTTCTCGACAATTGGACACCTGGAGCTCCACCTGGGGCCTGGCTGAGGATCTCTGCATCCACTTCTATCAGTTATTGGATGAGAGTTCCAGCATGGCAGTTAGGGTGTTTAGCCATCTGATCACCAGACTAGGTCAGATCAGGCTTTCTCTTGACCATTGCCAGCAGCCTATAGAGGATATATCATTGTGGAGTTTTGGGGACCTCTCCAGCACTCTGCCTATTCCTGTTCTCATGTGGTCTTCATTTATTATGGTCTGTTATTCCTTGTTCTCCCTTTCTGTTCTTGATCCAGCTGGGATCTCCTGCTCCCCTAAGCTTTCTTTCCCTCAAATCTTGCCCTTCATTACTCCCACTGTTGTCCAGGTTGTTCATGTAGATCTCATCCATTTCTCTGTCATTGGGTGATCCTTGGGTCTTTCCTAGGGTCCTGTTTTCTAGGTAGCCTCGCTGGAGTTGTGTAGCAGTCTAGTCATCTTTGTTTTACATCTAGTATCCTACTATTAGTGAGTACATACCATGTTTGGACAAACAAGGACTCTGAGTCTGGGTTACCTCACTCAGGATGATTTTTTCTAGATCCATCCATTTGCCTGCAAACCTCATGATGTCATTGTTTTTCTCTGCTGAGTAGTACTCCATTGTGTATATGTACCATATTTTCTTTATCCATTCTTCAGTTGAAGGGCATCTAGGTTCTTTCCAGGTTCTGGCTATTACAAACAATGCTGATATGAACATAGCTGAGCAAATGCCCTTGAGGTATGATTGAGCATTCCTTGGGTACATACCCAAGAGTGCTATAGCTGGGTCTTGGGGGAGATTTTCCCAATTTTCTAAGGAAGCGCCATATTGATTTCCAAAGTGGCTGTACAAGCTTGCATTCCCACCAGCAGTGGAGGAGAGTTCCCCTTGCTGCACATAGTCTCCAGAATAAACTGTCTTCTGTGTTTTTGATCTTAGCCATTCTGACAGGTGAAAGGTGGTATCTCAGAGTCGTTTTGATTTGCATTTCCTGGATAATTAGGGATGTTGAGCAATTCCTTAAATGTCTTTCAGCCATTTGAACTTCCTCTATGGAGAATTCTCTGTTTAGTTCTATAGCCCATTTCTTAATTGGACTGTTGGGCATTTTGATGTCTGATTTCTTGAGTTCTTTATATATTCTGGATATCAGCCCTCTGTCAGATGTGGGCTTGGTGAAGACCCTTTCCCATTCTGTAGGCTGTCTCTTTGTCTTGTTGACCATGTCCTTTGCTCTACAAAAGCTTCTCAGTTTCAACAGGTCCCATTGATTGATTGTTTCTCTCAGTGTCTGTGCTACTGGTGTTATATTTAGAAAGTGATCTCCAGTGCCAATGCATTCAAGAGTACTTCCTACTTTCTCTTCTATCAGTTTCAGAGTAACTGGATTTATGTTGAGGTCTTTGATCCACTTGGATTTAAGTTTTGTGCATGGTGACAGATATGAATCTATTTGCAACCTTCTACACATTGACATCCAGTTATGCCAGCACCATTTGTTGAAGATGCTTTCTCTTTTCCATTGTACAGTTTTGGCTTCTTTGTCAAAAATTATATGGTCATAGGTGTGCGGATGTCAGGGTCTTCAATTTGATTCCATTGGTCCACATGTCGGTTTTTATGCCAGTACCAAGCTGTTTTTATTACAGTGGCTCTATAGTAGAGCTTGAGGTTGGGGATTGTGATGCCTCCAGAGGTTGTTTTATTGTACAGGATTCTTTTGGCTATCCTGGGTTTTTTGTTTTTCCATATGAAGTTGAATATTATTATTCTTTCCAGATCTGTGAAGAATTGTGTTGGTAATTTGATGGGAATTGTGTTGAATCTGTAGATTGCTTTTGGTAAGATCACCATTTTTACTATGTTAATCCTGCCTATCCATGAGCATGGGAGATCTTTCCATTTCCTGACATCTTCTTCAATTTCTTTTATCAGGGACTCAAAGTTCTTGTCATATAGGTCCTTCACATGCTTAGTTAGAGTAACCCCAAGGTATTTTATATAATTTGTGGCTATTGTAAAGGGTGATGTATCTCTGATTTCCTTCTCAGCCTGTTTGTCTACTGTATATAGGAGGGTTACTGATTTTTTTGAGTTGAACTTGTATCCTGCAATGTTGCTCAAGGTTTTTATTAGCTGTATCAGTTCCTTGGTTGAATTTTTGGGGTCACTCATGTATACTATCATGTCATCTGCAAATAGGGAGAGCTTGACTTCTTCCTTCCCAATTTGTATCCCCTTAATCTCTTTATGTTGTCTTATAGCTCTGGCTAGAACTTCAAGTACTATATTGAATAAGTAGGGGGAGAGGGGACAGCCTTGCCTTGTTCCTGATTTTAGTGGTATTGCTTTGAGTTTCTCTCCATTTAATTTGATGTTGGCTGTTGGCTTGGCCTGTAGATTGCCTTTATTATGTTAGGTATGTTCCCTGTATTCCTGATCACTCCAAGACCTTTATCATGAAGGGGTGTTGGATTTTGTCAAATGCCTTTTCTGCATCTAGTGAGATGATCATGTGGTTTTTTACTTTGAGTTTGTTTATATGGTGTATTACATTGACAGACATTTGTATGTTGAACCACCCTTGCATCCCTGGAATGAAGCCTACTTGATCATGGTGGATATTGTTTGATGTGTTCTTAGAGTCTGTTTGCCAGATTTTATTGAGTATTTTTGCATCAATGTTCATTGAGGGAGATCAGTCTGTAGTTCTCTTTCTTTGTTGGCATTTTGTTTGGTTTAGGAATCAGGGTATTGTAGCCTCATAGAAGGAGTTTGGTAATATACCTTCTGCTTCTATTGTGTGGAACAATTTAAGAGTATTGGTATTAAGTCTTCTTTGAAGATCTGGTAGAATTCTGCAGTGAAACCATCAGGTCCTGGGCTTTTTTTGGTTGGGAGACTTTTAATGACTGATTCTATTTCCTTAGGGGTTATTGGACTATTTAAATGGTTTATCTGGTCTTGATTTAACTTAGGTATGTGGTATATCCAGAAAATTATCCATTTCTTTTAGATTTTCCAGTTGTGGAGTAGAGGTTTTTGAAGTATGACCTGATGATTCTCTGGATTTCCTCATTGTCTGTTGTTATGTCCCCCTTTTCATTTCTGATTTTGTTAATTTGGATGCTTCTCTCTGTCTTTTGGTTAGTTTGGATAAGGGCTTGTCTATCTTGTTGATCTTCCAAAGAACAACTCTTTGTTTCATTAATCCTTTGTATTGTTCTCTTTATTTCTATTTTATTGATTTCAGCTCTCAATTTGATAATTTCCTGGCGTCTGTTCCTCCTGGGAGACTTTGCTTCTTCCTGTTCAAGGTCTTTCAGGTGTGCTGTCAAGTCACTAGCATGAGATTTCTCCAGCTTCTTTATGTGGGCATTCAGTGCTATGAATTTCCCTCTTAGCACTGCTTTCATAGTATCCCATAAGTTTGGGTATGTGGTGTATTCATTTTCATTGATCTCTAGGAAGTCTTTAATTTCTTTCTTTATTTCTTCCTTAACCCATTGGTGATTCAGTTGAGCATTATTCAGTTTCCATGAGATTGTAGGATTTCTGTAGTTTTTTCTGTTGTTGAAATCTAACTTTAAACCATGGTGGTCTGATAGAACACAGGAGGTTATTCCAATTGTTTTTTATCTGTTGAGATTTGCTTTGTGGCCAAGTATGTGGTCGATTTTAGAGAAGGTTCCATGGGTGCTGAGAAGAAGGTATATTCTTTTTTGTTTGGGTGGAATGTTCTGTAGATATCATTAAGTCCATTTGAGCCATAACATCAGTTAAGTCCATTATGTCTCTGTTAAGTTTCAATTTGGCCGATCTCTAGAGGTGAAAGTGGGGTGTTGAAGTCTCCCACTATTAATGTGTGGGGTTTTATGTGATTTAAGCTTTAGTAATGTTTCTTTTACATATGTGGGTGCCCTTGTGTTTGGGGCATAAATGTTCAGAATTGAGACTTCATCTTGGTGGATCTTTCCTGCGATGAGTATGTAATGTCCTTCATCATCTCTTTTGATTGATTTAGTTTGAAGTCTATTTTGCTGGATATTAGGATGGCTACACCAGCTTGCTTCTTAGACCATTTGATTGGAAAGTCTTTTCCCAGCCTTTTATTCTTAGGAGGTGTCTGTCTTTGAATTTGAGGTGTGTTTCTTGTATGCAGCAGAAAGATGGGTCCTGTTTTCGTATCCATTCTGTTAGTCTGTGTCTTTTTATAGGTGAATTAAGTCCATTGATATTAAGGGATTGTTTTTTTCCTGTTGTTATTTTTATTTTTTGGTGGTAGTGTGTGTGTACTTCTCTTCTTTGGGGTTTACTGCTGTGGTGTTATCTATTGCCTGTGTTTCATGGGTGTATCTGCCTTCCTTAGGTTGGAATTTTCCTTCTAGTGCTTTGTAGGGCTGGGTTTGTGGATAAGTATTGTTTAAATCTGGTTTTGTCTTGGAAGGTCTTGTTCACTCCATCTATGATGATTGAAAGTTTTGCTGGGTATATTAGTCTAGGCTGGCATCCATGGTCTCTTAGTGTCTGCATTATATCTGTCCAGGTCCTTCTGGCTTTCAAAGTCTCCATTGAGAAATCGGGTGTTATTCTGATGGGTTTGCCTTTATAAGTCACTTGGCCTTTTTCCTTTGCTGCCCTTAATATTCTTTCTTTATTCTGTACGTTTAGTTGTTTAATTATTATGTGGCAGGGGACTTTTTTGGGTCTAGTCTGTTTGGTGTTCTATAGGCTTCTTGTATCTTCATAGGCATTTCCTTCTTTAAGTTGGGAAAGTTTTCTTCTATGATCTTGTTAAATATATTTTCTGTGCCTTTGAGTTGGTATTCTTCTCCTTCCTCTATCCCTATTATTAGTAGGTTTGGTCTTTTCATGGTGTCCCAAATTTCTTGGACATTTTGGGTCATGACTTTGTTGGTTTTAGTGTTTTCTTTGACTGATGAATCTATTTCTTCTACGTATCTTCAACACAGAGATCCTCTCTTCCATCTCTTGCATTCTGTTGGTTATACTTGCCTCTGAAGTTCCTGTTTGTTTACTCAGATTTTCTATTTCCAATTCCTTCTGCTAGTGTCTTCTTCATTTTTTCTATTTCCCTCTTCAGGTCTTGGACTGTTTCCCTTGCTTTTTCATGATTTTCTTTCAGGACTTATTGTTTTCTTCTGCTTTAATTGTCCTTTCCTCTAGTTTTTTATAGCATTCTTCCCATTTTTTGTTTGTCTGTTCCTCTACTTTATTTTTGATTTCTTCTATATAAGGCTCTAGCCTCTTCATGATGTTACTTATAAGGTTGTTTTCTTCTTCTTCTTCTTCTTCTTCTTCTTCTTCTTCTTCTTCTTCTTCTTCTTCTTCCATTCCATGATGTTCAGGTCTAGCTGTTGGAGAAGGGCTAGGTTCTGGTGATGCTGTATTGCTCTTTATTTTGTTGTATGTACTTCTGCCTTGACATCTGCCCATCTCCTCTTGGGTTTGTTCTTGGTCTTATCAGTGTACTTGGTCCAGAGAGAGCTGACAGATTTAGGGAGCCTCTCTCTTCCAGATGGAAGCTCTGGGCCAGATGGGAGTGCTGGTCCAGATGAGAGTGCTGGCCGGATAGGAGCTGGGGGCTGGACTCTGAGTCTTGGGAAGTCCTGGGGTCTCCTTATTTTGTCCAGATGGGAGCTCCTCTTGTCCAGATGGGAGTTCGTCTGGTCTCTGGTCCAGATGGGAGTTCCAGGGCAGGATGGAAGCTTGGGTCTGGTATCTGATTCTCAGGAATGGCTGGGGTCTCCAGCAGATGGGTGTGGGGGCAGGGTGTGGAGACTGCAATGTCTGCCTGCAGTCTTGGAAAAGGGGAGCCTCCTGCAGGGCCCACCAATTGGCACGAAACTGGGGCCAAGTTGGTCAGGTCTCCCGGGGTGGCCTGTGTCCAGTGGTGGGACCCAGGTGCAGATGCCTCTCTGACTATACCCAGGCCTAGATGGAATTTCTTATCAACTTCCTTCTATGTAAGGCTCAGGGAATATTGAGGAAGAGGGATTGGAAAGCATAAAATAGCTGGAGGAAAGGGAGAGGTGCTGTGCAATCCTATCTTCAGAACATGACATGGGAGTTACACACAGGGACTCACAACAGCTTTGATTACTTGCACAAAACCTACACAAGATCAAACTAGTTAAAATTCTACCATGAAGGGGTAAGAAGTTTCCAAGGTTCCACCTCTTGCTAAGAAGCTATTGGCAGTTGATGCTTCTTGAGGGAGGGCTACTTTCCTTTGGGGGTATGGCCACTGATAGGTTGCTCATGCC
>NW_023413214.1:0-3807 GCF_903995425.1 Onychomys torridus
AGAGAATTTGGACAAGCGAGGCCGCGAGTATACAAGTATAAATCCAATAGGGCGTGAACTCAGGCTCAGGTGCGGTTTGTGGGTCTCCTTGGTAACCAGCTATGTGTGTTGACTCAACCCCTATCTAGAATTCCTCCCGTACTGACGCCAGTGGTCTGTCCCTGACATCCTGCCTCATCTCTACACCTTTTGCCTTCTAGCTGAATTCCTTTGTTCCCCTACGTGCCTCACAAGCTAGGGGTTTGCACAACAGAGCAATGCTTATCGGCTATCTGGGCTGCGGTGGGGCCATTCTATTTCCTGGAACTGTCTTTTGTTCCCTTATGAGCCTTGCAAACATAGCATTCCTATAGGGGTGCCGGGGGGTCTTTCAGGTAGGAGGGATATGGGGCAAAGTGATTTTTTTCTAACTTTTGTTACAGACTTTGGGTGCAAGATAAATGTCTGTTAACATAGAGAGACCAACAGATGAAGAGTACAGAGTACACATGAGTGAAAGTCTATGAACAATTACTAACTACAGAAAAGAAAAATAGGATGGGCAGACTGGGTGTAATTTTCATACCTTTAACTCAAGCACTCAGAAGGGAGAGGCAGGTATGCTGGACAGTGAATTGAATAGAAATCTAGTCTTTGAAATCAGGTCCAGAGCAGCCAGAACTACACTTTAAGAACCAAGTCTTCAATGCAAAAATCAACAAAAAAATATAGAACACACTCAGAGGATTTTACTGAAGTTTCTACAAAGAGTTATGCATTTACTATAGTTGTGTTTTCTTCTTTAAGAACATGAAGTGCCCCAATTCAAACTGTAACATGAATAAGATTTTGCTAAAAGGCACTGCACATTGTAACAGTTATAAATGGATGGATGAAAGCATTAGTAATATAATTGTTGATCAAATATAATCAACACAGGCAGGAGAGATATTATAGCAGCAAAGTACTCTTGCTTGTTTTGCATGGAGATGTGCTCAATTGCCCTTGCTTAATTGGGGGACCACAACTATTCCTTATTCCAACATCAGGTTTGTAAGACCATCACTTGGTCACTGTGAGGACCAGGTATCCATGTGATGTATATCCATGCACAGAGGTAAAATACTCATATTCACTTAAAAATTCAAACAAAAACACAACACAAAAAGGTCATGCACCTGCTATCCAATGACTCAGAAGGCTCAGGTAGTATGATTGTCATGAGTACATGCCATCCTGAGAAAACAGAATAACACCCTCTGCCTAAGTGTAAAGTAAAATATATGGCTGAAATCTGTTAAAACAACATATGTTTGACATGTACAAAAACCTACATCTCAAGCCCATCACCCAATAGTATTAAAACAAAAAAACTAGGAATGTTGGTCCTCCTATCATCCCAGGATGTAGGGGCCAGAATCAAAGGGATCTCTGAGTTTGGGGCTAGCCTAGCATACAGAGCTCCTTTCAGGACAGCCAGAGCTACACAGATAAACCTTGTCTTCAAAAATAAACAAAGAAAAACAATTTAAAAGAGCAGGCTACCAAATGACTTAGCACTGTTATAGCAATTGCTACTATAGTATTATGTGATTTTGAAATAGAATCTATAATGATGGGTGAAGGCATGATAGTACAAGAAGGAAGCAGGCTGATTACTTTCAACCACACCACAGTATACAGAACAAACAGGAAATGTGTTGAGACTATAGAGATGTATATCATACCCGTAGTGAGGAATGTCATCCAGAAAGTCTTCTCCTACTCAAGGTTTCAAAAGCATTTTAAAGAAATCAACATGAAGAAATGTGTTTCCAAATACAATACCTACTCTGGGAGGATTTTTAATCAATTACTTTCTGACCCAAGACATTAATGCTCATGGTCATTCATGAAGAACATGTATTTAGTCACTTCAGTGATCCTGATATTCTACAACAGCCCTTACATTGTTCAAATGTCCAAAGTGTCTTCTGATACTCAACCTGATCTCTTGACAGTGATATCTTGTAAATTAGAAGAGTTACATCTTTTGAACGTTCAATGGCACACAGTCCCATTCTCATTCCAAAACAGTGAAATGGAGACACAGTGAGGAAGGTTGAACCAAGAAAAGACTGAAGCACAGCAAGACAAACAACAAATCCTTTATCTCTATCTCAGATTCAAGGGGCTTTAGTTACCAAGAGCTTAGAAGGCCATTTCTCTTCAACTTTCCATGCATCTGTGTCTCTGGTTACTTCTACACCTTATACGCAGCTAAGTCTACATGGAAGATACCTCATAACATCTGTGGTCACAATGCAACCCAGATGTGTGGAATATTATTTTAAGAATGAGTTATATTTGTGTATGGTGTGGAGCATTTGTTTTAGTGATGGAAATATGTGTTGCAATCTTTTATGTTGCATTTGTTTAAATCTGTGAAGCTGTTGATACATTGATTGTATCTAATCTGTATTAAAATACTTGTTTGGTCTTATTAAAAAAACTGAATGGACAATAGTCAGCAGGAAAGGCTGGCAGTCAGAGATAATAAAAGGAAGAAGAAATCTGGGTAGAACAAAGGAAGAAGCAGGAATATAAGATAAAAAAGAATCCGGGTGGTGGTGGTGGTGGCGGCAGTGGCAAGTGCCTTTAATCCCATCACTCACTCCGGAGGCAGAGCCAGGAGGATCTCTGTGAGTTCGAGGCCCGCCTGGACTACCAAGTGAGTTCCAGGAAAAGGTGCGAAGCTACAAGGAGAAACACTGTCTCGAAAAAACTGAAAAAAAAAAAAAGAAAAGACACCAAAGGCCAACCACTAACCTAAACAGCAAGCAGTGGAGTAAGAAGTAAAGCAAGGAATACAAAATAGAGAAAGATAAAAGCCAAAAGATAGATGTGGTAATTTAAGGTGAGAAAAGCTGGCCAGAAACAAGCCAAGTTAATTCCAGGCAATAAGAAAAAAAAGACTCTGTGTGTGTGATTTTATTTTAGAACTGGGTAGCAGGCCACCAAAAGAGTAAAGACTTAAAAAAGAATAAAAAGAGAAAAAAAACTACAGGTCTCATCCTCATGACTTCATGCAGTGAACCCTCCCAATCTCCTCACTTGGTTTCTGTCTCTGCCAATCATAGATGCCTGGAAAAATACGGAACTTTAAGCAGAGGCTAAGAATTCATGACCTTAAATTTTGGTTCTCTCTTGTTTTCAGGACCAGCAGATGATGGGGGATCCTGCAAAGTTTGACTTCTTGATTTGAATGGACACTAACAAGCTTGGACCACAGGTGAAGCAGGTTTTGTATGAAGTTGCTTCCTGGGACTAGAAATCACTTTGCTTACTCATTTCTTAACTTGAAGCTCTAGCTAGATAGAGTCTTAACCTTAGGTCACCTTCCTTTACCCCTGGGGCTGCCATTTTCTGTATAATGGTCATAAGGTCCTTGAAGACCCTTGCCTGTTATAGCACTTCACTGCCCTCTGAAACTAACTTTTAATTTTCAATTGTTTCTGCCCTAACACAAACAATAAGAGGTCTAGCCTGTACTGTTTGCTGCCAGGGTCTGTGGGAAGAGTCTACCAACCAGCTGAGGATTCTAATATGAGGAATATTCAATGAAGCTAAGCACACTGAGTTCTTTAGTGCACTCATTTTATACTTCTATGGCGATTGTATCTGTAACATTTCTTGTCTGCTCTCTTATTTAGCCCCTCTTGGTCCCTCTTGCTCTCGGTCCCTCCTGCTGTACTCTCATCATTCTACCTAGTTCTTTCCACCTCCGTCCTCATCTTTGTTCTTCTCCATCAGTTCTCCCAGTGCTCTCAGAGAACCAGTATATACACC
>NW_023413215.1:0-2662 GCF_903995425.1 Onychomys torridus
AGGATCCCGGTGTCTCGTCTTCCTTGCTGGTCGAGGCGGGCGCGACAAGTGGTGGCCTCCTACGGGGACAATTACCACGGCTCTCTCCGGATTCAGAACTCATTTACAGTCAGGCGGTACCGGTAAGTCCTCAGAAAAAACTGGGGATCCGCGACAAAAGCGGGTAACGCTCACCTGTAGAAGGGAGAGCGGGATAGCAGAGCTGCGATAAAAGCAGACGGGTAATTCTAGAGCCGTGATAAAAGCGGTAATTAGACGAAACAAACAGGGAAACCGGAGGGCTGGAGCAATTCTGCAGAGGCTCTAAGAAACCTCCAAGAAACTTCTCAAATTGAGGAAAGAAAAAAAAAGTATACTAACATGGGCGCCTCCTCCTCGCACCCAATTTTTTTGGCTCTTAACGAGCTGCTTCTCTCTAAGAAACTGAAAATAAAAAAAAACGCACCTTAGAGCGATTTTTGCAACAGTGTGATGTAATTGTTCCTGGGTTTGCAATTTCAGGAAGCCTCACAGTGCCTTCCTGGGAGAAATTGGGAAGAGACCTAGATTTGGATACTGGAGCAGATTGCAGGTGCAGATCGCAGTATCATAGCTAGCAAAGATTGGCCTTGAGGTTGGCCTATACAGGCTTCCTCACAAACATTCCAGGGACTGGGTTATGCCAGTGTTCCAAATGTTAGTGCAAATTTGTTAACTTGGCAAGATTCCGAAGGTCACTCTGGCGTTATGCAACCCTATGTCCTTGAGCTTCCAGTGTCCCTCTGGGGGAGGGATCTTATGAAATCCATGGGCTTTCAGTTAAGTAATGAATACTCCAAAGAATCTAAAAATATTATGAAAAACATGGGGTGTCATCCTGATTTTGGCCTGGGAAAATTTTTACAAGGCAGAAAGGAGCCAATACAAACAGTACCTAGGAAACCCAAACAAGGGTTGGGTTTTTCCTAGGGGCCGCTGAGGAGGGCATTCCCATAACCTGGGTAACGGAGGAGCCAGTTTGGGTTCCTCAGTGGCCACTCTCCTCTGAGAAATTACATGCTGCATATCAATTAGTGAAGAGCAATTAGAGAAAGGGCATATTAAACCCTCTCTTTCTCCCTGGAATACACCCATATTTGTCATCAAGAAGAAATCAGGAAAATGGAGATTGTTACATGATCTTAGAGCTATAAATGAGCAAATGAGAATTATGGGACCTGTACAGCGTGGTCTTCCATTGCTGTCAGCCTTGCCTGAAAATTGGCCTATTATTGTGGTAGATATTAAGGACTGCTTCTTTTCCATTCCACTGAATAGCAAAGACAGTGAGAGATTCGCTTTCACTTTACCGTCCACTAATCATGAGGAACCTGATAAAAGATATCAGTGGGTTGTACTGCCACAAGGCATGGCCAGTAGTCCTACAATGTGTCAATTATTTGTAGCAACTGCTTTAGAACCATTGAGAGCACGTTTTCCAGGCTTAAAATGCCTCCATTATATGGATGATATACTGTTAGCAGCTAAAGAAGAGAGCATTCTTCAAGAAGCATATAGCTCACTTGTAGAACTGCTAAAGCAAAAGGGACTCTGTATTGCCCCTGAGAAGGTGCAACAGAGCAAAGTTGTCAATTATCTTGGCTCTAAAATAACTAATCATTATATCATGCCACAAAAGGTGGAGTTAAGGAAGGATCATCTTTGCACATTGAATGATTTTCAAAAATTATTAGGAGATATAAATTGGATAACAGGAAGTTTAGGAATGGCCAATTATGAGTTAAAACCATTATATGATATTTTAATTGGAGATGCAGCCTTGGATTCACCGAGGCAATTAACCAATGCAGCCCAAGAAGCCTTAACAAAATTAGAAGATAAACTACAAAGAGCTTTTCTTCAAAGAGTACAAAATAATGAGGATATTACCCTGTGCATTCTGCCTACCCAGTTACAACCTACAGGAATTTTATGGCAAAAAGGACCCTTGTTATGGATTTATACTAAAATCTCACCTGCAAAATCAATTGAGTATTATCCTGTTGCTGTGGCATTACTTGGGCAACAGGGTATTCAACAATGTTTACAATATTTTGGGACATCACCACAAACGCTAGTTGTTCCTTATGATTCTATTCAAGTCAAGGTATTATGTGCTGCCTAGATGATTGGGCAATACTGCGTTGTACCTATCCAGGACACATAGATTGCCTTTATCCTAAACATCCACTATTAACTTTCTTTAAAGAACATCCTGTAGTTTCCCTAAAGTAACTGCTTCAAAGCCCATTCCAGGAGCAAGTGTTTATATTTACAGATGGGTCCTAGACAGGCTGTGGTGCTTATATGGTGGATTCTAATGAACCTGTAAAGCATCAATTCTTGCCAGGTGCACCTCAACAGGTGGAGCTTTCAATAGTTCTTGAAGTTTTCAAGGCTTGTCCATTTGCTTTTAATTTAGTGTCAGATTCTAGTTATGTTGTTAATGCTTTGAAAAGCCTTGAATGTGCAGGGCCCATCAAATCTTCTAGCCCGGTTAGGCTCATTGTTTGGACAATTACAGAAACTGATCTGGCAATGTAAAAATCCCTTTTTTGTGCAACATATCCGTGCACAACGTCTGCCAGGCCATTGGCTAAAGGCAATGATATAGTAGATCACTATACTAGACAGGATGGATGTT
>NW_023413216.1:0-8235 GCF_903995425.1 Onychomys torridus
TCTCCATCAAATTACCAACACAATTCCTCACAGATCTGGAAAGAATAATATTCAACTTCATATGGAAAAACAAAAAACCCAGGACAGCTATAAGAATCCTGTACAATAAAACAACCTCTGGAGGCATCACAAACCCAACCTCAAGCTCTACTATAGAGCTACAATAATAAGAACAGCTTTGTACTGGCATAAAAACTGACATGTGGACCAATGGAATAGAACTGAAGACCCTGACATTAACCTGCACACTTATGAATATATAATTTTTGACAAAGAAGCCAAAAATGTACAATGGAAAAATAAAGCTTCTTCAACAAATGGTACTGGCATAACTGAATGTCCATGTGTAGAAGGCTGCAAATAGAGCCATATCTGTCACCTTGCACAAAATTTAAGTCCAAGTGGATCAAAGACCTCAACATAAATCCAGGTACTCTGAACCTGATAGAAGAGAAAGTGGGAAGTACTCTTGAATGCATTGGCACTGGAGATAACTTTGTAAATATAACACCAGTGCACAGACACTGACGAGAAAACAATCCGTCAAAGGGACATGATGAAAGATGAAGCTTTTGAACAGCTTAAGGACAGGTCAACAAGACAAACCTACAGCCCTAAAAGAATCAGAAAAGGTCTTCAACCAGAGGGCTTGATATCCAGAACATATAAAGAACGCCAGAAGATAAACATCGAGAAATAACCCAAGCAGTCCAATTAAGAAATGGGCTTAGAAACTCAACAGGTAATGCTCAAACAGAGGAAGTTCAAATGGCAGAAAGACAGTTTTGGAATTGCTGAACATCCCTAATTATCTGGGAAATGCAAATCAAAATGACTCTGAGATACCACCTTATACCTGTCAGAATGCCTAAGATCAAAAACACAGAAGACAGCTTATGCTGGAGAGGATGTGGAGCAAGGGGAACTCTCCCCCACTGCTTGTGGGAAAGAAAGCTTGTAAAGCCACTTTGGAAATCAATATGGCACTTCCTTAAAAAAATTGAGAATCCATCTCCCCCAAGACCCAACTGTAGCACTCTTGGGCATGAACCCAATTAATGCTCAAGCACACCACGAGGGCATTTGCTCAGCTATGTTCATATCAGCTTTGTTTGTAATAGCCAGAACCTAGAAACAAACTAGATGCCCTTCAACTGAAGAATGGATAAAGAAAATATGATAACATATACACAATGGAGCACTACTCAGCAGAGAAAAACAATGACATCATGAAGTTTGCAGGCAAAGGGATGGATCTAGAAAAAAATCATCCTGCATGAGGTAACCCAGACTCAGAATGACAAACTTGGTATGTATTCACTCACAGGAGGATTCTAGATGTAAAATAAAGATGACTAGACTGCTACACAACTCCATGGAGGCCACCTAGATAACTGCACACTAGGAAATACACAGGGATCACCCAATGACAGAGAAATGGATGAGATCTACATGAACAACCTGGATGACAGTGGAAGTAATGAAGGGTAAGGTTTAAGGGAAAGAAAGCAAAGGGGATCAGGAGATCCCAGCTGGATCAAGAACAGAAAGGGAGAATGAGGAATAACAGAACATGATAAATGAAGACAGTATGAGAACAGGAATAGGCAGAGTGCTGGAGAGGTCCCTAGAAATTCACAATGATATATCCTCTGTAGACTGCTGGCAATGGTCAAGAGAAAGCCTGATCTGACCTAGTCTGGTGATCAGATGGCCAAACAACCTAACAGTCCTGCTGGAACTCTCATCCAGTAACTGATGGAAATGGATGCAAAGATCCTCAGCCAGGCCCCAGGTGGAGCACCAGGTGTACTATTGTGGGGAAAGAGGAGGGACTGCAAGAGCGTGAATTGTTGAGACGAAGATTGCAAAAAGCACAGGGACAAATAGCCAAACTAATGGAAGCACATGAATTATGAACCAAAGGCTGTGGATTCCCTAGCTGGATCAGGCCCTCTGGATAAGTGAGAGAATTGAACAGCTTGAAGGGTTTGGGAGGCATCCAGGCTGTGGGACCAGGACCTGTCCTTACTGCATGAGCTGGCTGTTTGTAACCTTGGGCTTACACAGGGACACTTTGCTCAGCCTGGAAGGAGGGGGCTGGACCTGCCTGTACTGAATCTACCAGATTTAAATGAATCCCCTGGGGAGACTTCGCACTGGAGGAGATGGGAATGGAGGGAAGCAGATGGGGGAATGTGTGGGTGGGTGCAGGATGGGGGAGGACAGGGGAACCCATTGTTTATGTGTAAAGTTAAAACACAAATATAATAATAATAATAATAATAATAATAATAATAATAATAATAGAAATGTACAACCTTCTTAGTCATTACAGAAACGCATATCAAAATCACTAGAATTCTATTTTAAACATTTCAGAATGGCTAAAAAATAATAAAAAAAAAAAACGCAACTGACTACTCAAGCTGGTGGGGATGTAGAGCAATTGGAATTGCACATTGGTTGCTGGAATGCAAACTTGTACAACCGTTTTGAAAATCATTATGGTGGTTTCTGAAAATTTGGCAATAGGTCTACCCCACAACTCAGGTATAACACTCCTAGAAATACACCCAAAGACCCTACAACATATGACAAGAGCATTTGATACACTATGTTCACAGATGTTTAATTCATAGTAGCTATGAACTGGAAACAACTTAGATGTCCTTTAAATGAACAACAGATTAAGAAAATAAGGTACATTAACACAATGGAGTATTATTTGGCTGTTAAAAACAGAAACATCATGAAATTTGCTGACAGATAGATGGAACTAGAAAAGATCATCCTGAGTGTGGTAACCTGGATCCAAGAAAACAATCATGGTGTCTGTTCACTTATAAGTGTATATTAGTCATAAAGGATAACCATGCTACAAGCCATAGACACAGAGAAGCTATGTAACAAGAAGGTTGAAGGTAGAGGGTGAAAAACATGTTTTGTTTTATGTTCTGAACACAACAAATACACTCATAAATGTATTGTTAAAATGGCATTTGATTTGTCATGTCAATTGTACACTGAAGTATATGAGAAAACAAAATGATGTCAC
This sequence comes from Onychomys torridus, assembly GCF_903995425.1. Taxonomy (NCBI): domain Eukaryota; kingdom Metazoa; phylum Chordata; class Mammalia; order Rodentia; family Cricetidae; genus Onychomys; species Onychomys torridus. The sequence continues at coordinate 3,059 of NW_023413216.1, forward strand.
ACATGAGGAGAGAGACTATCTTTTTGTAATCACTTAGACGGGATATTATCATCCATTCAGAAAATAACTTTAACATGTATTTTATTAAGATGGAGGCATCCTGCTCATATTCATAACCAGAATGATCTGAAAGGATATATATTTTCTTGAAATACATATATAAATGAATATAAATTTGGAAATATATACATAAGTGTATGTCTATATATATACTTTTATGTATCACTATTATGGATATATATTTACATATATCCCATTTATTAAATCATTTTTAAAATCAGAACCTTATGACAGTAAAATAAATTTAGACAATAATTCACAAAAATTACTGTAATGAGTTATAATCCTGGCAGCACATTCTATGTTCTTTTTCTTATGATTATCAGGAAGAATGAGCACATATGCAACCTATTAAAATATGAGGAAAATTAAGCAAGAGGGTAAAACAAAATGATCATACTTTCTTCATGTAGTCACATATACACACTCATGAATGGATATTAGTCACCATATTTACTTTATCTGTTTCAGAATAGTTGTCAAAATATATTAATATCTGTCAATGTTTCCCCTCTGATTATGTCTTCTATGAGATATTCTCTGTGCTGAAGACTTAGCAATCCATCTAGCTTTTAATAAAAACACAATCATATCATAAAGACCCAAAAGTCATTGTCACTCCTGATTGTCTATATTATGATTCTGACTCTCCCTGAACTTTGCTCTGCATTTCCATTTTACAGCATTGTGTTACAAAATAATATATCATCCTCCATTTTAGATCCTATGCATCTTACAACAACAGAAAAAATATGCATGGAATGAAATGGATCTTACTTCCTTCACAAAGAATTATCTGTAGGCATTTCCCTTCAGCAGAGTCCAAGAACTTACATTAACTTTTCTGCCGCTGTCATCCGATCCTTACAAAACTAACTTAGACACTAACCCACTGAGTATCAGCATCTCTGTGACCCCCAGAATATATCTGTACCAGTTGTAAATAATTACAAACATAGGACTGAAATAGAGCAAATTGTACAAATTGACAGAATCTAAAAGCATACTAAACAAAATTATAAATAAAAATTGTAACTCATTTTGAAAGCATTTGGAAAGAAGAAGACCAAGTTTAAAATTCTCATATTCTGACTTGCTAATCAGCAGTAGCTGCCACAGGCAGTCCTTGTCACTCCACCATCACACAAAGACTCTGTATTCACTGCAAAGCATGCCTTCATTTCTTCTCAAAGGAGAACAACTACCCTTACAAGTGGCCCAAAACAATGAGACAAGTTGTAGGATATTCCATCTGCATAGAAAGTCATGATAATGTCCCACCATTGGACAGATGAAGGCACAGCAGAGCAACATACAGAGATTAAGAGAAGATAAAAGGGGACATGAAGACACACCTGAAAAAGAGTTTTATGAGTACAAGAGAGGGAATACCAGGATGGGAAAAAAATTAAAATCTTGTGAATTCAAACTTACTTGAGGATGATAATATCTGAATAATGAAAAGACATACATTTTAAAAGTACTTACTGAACCATAATCTGTTTTTGAGGTCTAAAATCACTTGGTGTAATGTCAAAAACATAAAAAAGTGGAACAAGGGCAGCAATCAGCACATTTCCATCATGATATAAATGACGTTGTCCTTTTGAATGGCATTGAGAGGCATCGAAGGAAGACAAAGGAACAAGAAACTGCAGGAGCCAGAGAAGAAAAATCAAAGAGACCATTATAAAATAGAAGTGTCTACCACACTGTAAGCATGGGGGACAGGGATCCCAATGTGTTCAGCAGCTATATATAATGCTCATATTATTGGGAAAACAAAAGTTTGCAATATTGTTGGTGTCTGAAGTCATCATTTTAATCACATGCACTTTTTTGACATGTTCCATCTGCACTCCATGGAGAATTTGAAAACCTTTCTTCTCTGAGACTTTCCATCTGAGACCTGGAGTTCAAGATCAAAACAAGCTTCAAAAGACATTTGGGACCTTCTTTAGCCACAGGCCCCATGATTTCATCTAAGAGAACAGACATCAAGTCCCCAGGGATGAGGCTTCTTGAATAGACATTCCCAGAGCTCTCTACCACAAAAGTTACATGAGACAGTGACTCAGGATGATTCAAACACCTTGTAAGGGAGGATGTCAAGGGAGAGGAGATGGTAAACATCCTAATGAAATGTGCCAAACTGACTGGCACTCTGAAAAGCAGTAGTGCATCCTGCTCTTTAAAACTTTTAAAATTGCCAATGTCCTGGAGGAATGTAAAAACTTTTTTTTCTACAAATCTTGCATGACAACATACCAATATTTATTTTATGTCTCCCTATACTCTAAAATGTTTTTTTTTGTCTCAATCCTAGGAACCTGATATGATGAATTCATGAACTCCAAATCAGTGGTTCTTTCAATGATGTGATTAGGTTTTCTGTTTACTTTTTTAACTCTGACCTCTTGTGCTATTGTGTGTTCTCTTCATTGTTGAATCATTCAGTTAATATAAAATTGTGATACCTGCCCCATACATTGAGAGAAATAGATTCAGCAACTATTTCTGCTTTTCTTTGAATGTGGATTATTGAAAACACCCCTACATTTTTTAAATTAATTAATTAAATGAGAGCTTATATACACCACTCAACATATATAAAATATTCATTCAGAATTCATTAAATAAAGTTTATCTGAAGAACAGAAAGGTCAATAATTGTGAATATAAAGTCTGAAAACATTATCATGCACACATACACTAAACGTCTCACCCATAGCTTCACATGGGTTCCATTCTACCAGTATACAAAACTTAAGTGGCAAAGTTGAATGTATCATCTGGTTTCTAACCTGAGCCCTTCCTCACACCTCTGCTATATATCTTCTATGAATTAAGCATCCACTTCTGAATACAACAATGTAATTAATGGCTTTCACAGAGGCCTGCAGCTTCTTTATATTAAAAAACGTTATAAATGACTCGACTAGTGTCTCCCAGAAGGTTCGGTTAAGCCTCTAATCACTAATACCTAAGATGCCTGATTCAAATTTATTTATTTTATGAGGTGACCAGTGTGTATAAGGCAAGCATTGTTGGACTTGATGTGGATGGAAAGACCAATAGGCTAGAGAGAGAACATGGAGTTGAGGACTGCTGATATTTCATGACCTGAATCATAGAAAAACATAATCACTTTTATTGAGACATTCAAAGTATAAGCATGCCAGTTTGAATTTCTGTATTCCTGAGCTGTGGGAGAATAGATTTCTTACGCTTTACAACACTCATGTTTTGCTTGGTACTGGGCTGGTGCAAATTATTTTCAGCGAACATTCTCCTGGGTAATTTAAAACAAGGCATGCCATTCTTCTGTATTACTGATATATTTTTTATTCTAATTTATTAATTTATTATCTGATACTTGCATTTTCATATTACCACAAGGAATTAATATAACTTCCATTGATCTGACAATGTATACATTTAAATTACAGTTCATATGTCAGTATTACTGAAATCAAAACAACTTGCATTTTCATTACAGATTGAAAATAATGTGGGAATTCTAACAAAATGGACCTTGAGATGAGAAAGAACTTAGAAACCATGATGGAGAACAAAGATCTCTAGTTAGACTGTATCTAAAATATCATTAGTGTTTTATTAGCTTATAGAATAATGGGTTTGCCTTGACTATTTCCACAGGAGCTAAGATTTTACTGATTCCTCTCCACATCTTATAGCCCTATGTATATTGTCAGAACACCCTCCTTCCCCATTATACATAACTTCTTCCATTTTAAATTTGTCCTGCTTCCAATACTTTCCTTAAAGATGTTAGATTTTCAATGGGGAGACTATTTCTTCTACTACAAGAATTACTTAACATTTGTTTCTTTGAACTTTAAATAAAAACTTCTCTTGTACATTAAAAACAGTATAAGGCTGTGCAAGACTTCAGGGAGGAGGTTTTTAAAATAGTTTTAACTCATGAGACTCTTGAACTATTTCTAAAGCGCATGCTCTTTCAAGCAGGAGGGGCTTAAATTCTGGTATTTTTGAAGTTGTGGACAGCACTGAACAACAACTCATGTCAGATATTACAGTTTTTGTTAGGGGGGTCTGTTATTCTTCACAGGAGCATTTCATCAGATGGAAATTTTCCATATGAACTACTCTTTTATATATTTAGACTGACTTATATGAATTATGCATATTTTATGCAGATAGTTACTAATATGATTTCTTTTGAAGGTGGCACAGTACCTAAAAGTCATTTAGCCCTCTTCCTCCCCCTTCTCTGTTGCCCCCCTGCCCATCCCAACTACAGTTCCCTCATTCCAGGTGAGCATATGGATTCACACTAAGTGTGACAGCATGCACAAGGCTAGTACAAACACAGAGGGGAACAAATCCCTGTATCGAGCAGGAGGTAGCCAAGAAACCCTACCACTAGCTCAGGAACTACTAGCGTTTGTAACTTGCTCAGAAGGAAAGTAATGGGAACTTTCTTAAATTTGATATCCTCAGTACCTCAACTATTTTCCAAGCAACTCAGACGATACATGGACAAGACTTATTTATGTAATGTTGAAAATTAGGGCAGAAAGTTTGGCCTGATGCAAGATAGCGGGTTAGATCTAGATTCCCTATTGTGTAGATTGGATAAAAGTTAGCCAAATGCCCACTGAACCAAAACTCACAAAGGAATTATAAAAGATAAATCAGGAATTTCTTGATCTTAGGCAAACCTGGTGAGTTAAAGATGCAGTTACAGTTTTCTGTCAAAGCCTCCTGTCATTGGTAAAGAGATTCAATATCATTAAACAGTAAACTTGTGCTCTACCAAATGAAAAATATCTTTAGGGTTCACTGACCACAGGTAAATTCAGCATGTATAGAAGGACAAAAATGAGAAAATGACAATTTCTTTGAAATGTATTTGACTGAAAATTTTAACCATATAGGTAGATCCTTGCCAGAGAGTGATAAATATAGACATTTTCTCAAGGATTATATCAAAGTGATTACTGTAACTTTGACCTATGCTCCAGCACAGATTTGAAGATGGAGCCAGTACACATCAGAAGTTTAGATATGGTTTTGTGTTACAGGAAGAAAAAAAAGTTTGCAAACAATGAGGGATCCAAGGAAGTTTGCAA
>NW_023413217.1:0-2763 GCF_903995425.1 Onychomys torridus
AGGGATCTGATGTGAAGGTCACAAGAGATGAGAAAGACAGGAAAAGTATAAAGTAGAATAAAATATAAAATCTGGGGTGCGACGTCTTACACAAAGTATGTCTCATGTCACCTAAGCTTCTTAAGAAGAATAGTACTCAATACCACTTCACAGAGGCTGAAATGAAAGGAATGGCGAAAGTTCTAGAAACTATCATAGAATGGGAACATACTCAAAAGAGGGAGGCTAATCAAGCAATGCTGCACAAGAAAAAACAGGTTATCTCAAGAACATTAACTGGGCTGGAGAGATGACTCCAGAGGGGGTCCTGAGTTCTAATTCCCAGTTCCCCACAATGGTGGCTTCAAAAACATCTGTAATAAGATCTGACACCCTCTTCTGTATACATAATAAATAAATAATTCCTTTTTGGTTCATTGCTTTTCCGAGACAGGTTCTCTGTGCAGCTTTTTGCACCTTTCCTGGAACTCACTTTGGTAGCCCAGGCTGGCCTCAAACTCACTGAAATCCACCCGGGCTCTGCCTCCTGAGGGCAGGAATTAAAGGCATGAACCACCACTGACTGGCAATAAATAAATAATTCTTAAAAAAAAAAAAAAAAGAACATTACTGACTAAGCCCACAATGAACTGTGGACTGTTAACTATAGCCCCATGTTCAGGAAGGAGTTGGTTTCTCAGAATCTGAAGTAACCTCACCACAAATGTCCTGGTTCCAGACCATTGCTATCTCTCCAAAGCATATTTGTGGTTTTCAGGAAGGAGCTGTTTTATTATCAGTACAGCAGACCTGAGGGAAATCTTCTTAGTCCAAGGTCCAAGGCACAAGAATTTTCCTAATCTATGCCTGAGGGCATCAATGAAAGCCAGGCTTGATCTGGCAATTCCTCAACACATTAGTGTTTTACTTTTCTTTTATTCTTATTCCCTTTTTTTTTTGTATTTTCAAGACAGATTTTTACTGTGTAGCTTTGAAGCCTATCCTGGAACTTGCTCTGTAGATCAGGCTGGCATCAAACTCACAGAGATCAATCTGCCTCTGCCTCCTGAGTGAGTGCAGGGATTAAAGGTGTGCACCACCACCACCACCACCACCAGGCTAGTGTTCTACTTTTCAAATAAGTGGACATATTTGTTTTATTGTCCATCTGGCAAAACTATGCTTTTCTCAGAAAGAAAACTGGAAGTTTATGGCATACCAGGATATAAAGTTGGTTGTTAACCTGTAATGCGTCAATGAGCAGCTTGTTAGAGTCCAATTATTTGAATCAGTGGCTTATTTTAAATAAGTAGTGGCTCCATTGTAATGGTTTGGAGTCAAACAAATGTGTATCCTTGTGTCCTAATCTCTAACAGCCCTGACTCAATACACTTACTTTTGAGGCTTTTTTTTTAGTTTTAATTTTTTTGTTTTTATTCTTTTTTTTTTTTTTTGAGACATGGCTTCTCTGTGTTGTTTAAATGCCTGTCCTAAGGGTTGGGGGATTAAGCTCAGTGGTAGAGTGCTTGCCTAGCAAGCACAGGGCCATGGGTCCTGTCAGCTCTGACAAGAAAAAAAGGAAATAAATTCCTGTCCTAGATCTGTAGACCAGGTCTGGCCTTGACTCAAGAGAACTGTCTGACTCTCTCTCCCCAGTGCTGGGATTAAAGGCATGTGCCACCCTCACTCAGCACAAGATGTTTCGAACACAGCGCCCTGCACCAGTTCTGTGAGCAGATTCAGCCCACAGAGCAAGTTATTCAGAGGTCTGGCCCCTAGGGTCCAGGGAGATTCAAGTACCACATGGGTCTTCACAGGACAGGGGTTGTGCAGCTGGGTTCCCACTTAGACCAAAGGAAGACTCACCACACTGGATTCCACACCTCAGCCATCTACTCCACCCATCTGGGGACAGCAGCCGCCCACCTCACCAAATCACAGGTTCCCAGCTCGGCCATGCTGTCACTCCAGCTCCCTGCAGAAGGACTCACAGCACAACCACACAAAACTGCTGGAAACATGTCTTCTTCAAAGCCAAATCTGAAGCCAGTGGCCTGAAGGACCCTGCCCAAACTTCTGAGTGGCAGGTCACCTGAGGCGCCTGATTGGATGTGAGACCTGAGTGACAAGAGCACCTCCCACAGGGTTACAGTGTGCTTAAGACACAGCACAATGGTTCCTGACCCTCCCTTCCACCCCAAAGATTTTATCTAAAAGAGCAGAGGTTTCAATTTAAACAGCACTTCCCCCTGGCTCCAAAGCTGACCCTGCTTTCTTCCTGCTCTGCATGAGGAACTTCCCTTCTTCCCCAGGACACAATGTGGCTAGCTAGCTTGGTACAAACCACTAAACTATATGGGGCAGAGTGATTCCTTGTCATACAGGTAAAAGGGATCTCGGATATTAACAACTAAAGAGAAATTTAAAGACACACAAGGAGAATGTTGTTTTGAGATTTACTGCTGTCATCAGGTGAATGAATGGGGGTCGGGTAACTTTGTACCTGGTGGTCAACAGGGACTTCAGAATCCAGCCACAAATGCAGGAACTAGGTTACAACCAAAGACAATAGCGGCCATTGCTTTAGGAATTTTTATTCGCAAGAAATGCAGATCATATTGTTGGCAAATGAATAATAAATACAGAGTAGTCTTAATGGAAGTAGTTTAATGTTTAGTATATCTAAAGTATGAAAAATGTGTTTATGAACACTATTGTTAGCCAGCCATCTTCCCACAGTGGTGCAGGTGAAGGAAACAAACCTGCATATTCAAGTTTCTCACC
>NW_023413218.1:0-14341 GCF_903995425.1 Onychomys torridus
AGGAGGAGTGGGAGGAGAAGGAGTGGGAGGAGGAGGAGGAGAAAAGGAGGAAGACCATGTCCCTAACAGACTTTCTGGCTGAGGATGAGGGGAGGTGAGCTGCTGAAGGAAGCACATTTGACCCCAAACCAGTCAACTGGACTAATGAAACAGATGCTCTGGCAGGATGTGCCCATACACTAGTTAGTAATGACAAGGATGTGCATCAGGGCCCTCTGATTGGCCGTTCCACCCTGTTCACTGCTCCATGCACTGCTTGGGAACCAATGTCAGCTGGAGTAGTCTTCCAAATTGTTATGCTCTACTGTTTTCCCAAGGAATCTGCCCTACGATGATGGGACAGACAACCTCCTCAGGAATTCTCCAAAGGACTAAACATCAGTGCAGCACACTTACCTCATGAACCCAGCAATCCAGACGGGTTGAAAGGCTTTGGATGTGCAGACTTGGAGGAGCTGGGTTCCCTGCTCAGTGCCCTCAGTCTCAGTGAGTAGTCTCTAGGAAACAGAAGGCCTGGAGGTGTTTTGCTGGAGGATAAAGACAGGATGACTGTTCTTTGAATACCTGGTAGAAATCAAGATTTTGACAAAACAGATGCAGACTGTAGGGCCTGGACCAGCACAGACAGCTTTAATAACCATCCAGCTCAGAGAGACAATGATCTCTTGGCGACAAGTATTGATATGATTAAGATTGAGACCAGTACTGGGATGGGCTTTGGGTACTAGGATATGCATTGGGTACTGGGATGGGCACTGGGTACTAGGATGGGCATTGGGTACTGGGATGCGAACTGAGTACTAGGATCAGCATCAGGGCACTAGGACGGGCATTGGGTACTAGGATGGGCATTGGGAACTAGGATTGGCATTGGGTACTAGGATGGGCATTGGGTACTGGGATTGGCACTGGGGTACTAGGATGGGCATTGAGTACTAGGATGGGCATTGGGTACTAGGATGGGCATTGGGAACTAGGATGGGCATTGGGTACTAGCATGGACATCAGGGTACTAGGATGGGCATTAGCCAGAGTATGCATGACAATGGGGCTGAGATTGACAGATTCCAGAGGCTGCAGAGTCCATGACTGAGGCTGCGACTCCTTGACAGGCAGAAGAAGAACATTTGGTAGTGGAATCTGTAGGGTGATGACTACAGAGGAGTCAGGGGCCACCATGAGACCAGGAAGAGAGACGGGATGACAGGGTATGGAAACCCAGAGATGATCTCTCTCTCAGAATGATTATGGATGTGATGATAGAGGACTCCCCACATGACCCAACCCGAGTCAAAAGCCTCAGAGTACTCCTGAGGAAGAAGGCTCCTCGTTGAGCACTTCCCGGTCCGGCTGAGTGGATTCTGTGGAGGAGCAAAGACAGTTGACACAGCTGCTGGAGAAGGAAACGGAAGAGCAGCAACAGAGAGGGCAAGAAAAACTGCAGCCTCAGGTGGGTGAGCCAGAACTGCACCACAGGTCCAGAGGAGGAGGGGAGAAGAGGAAAGGGGAGCGGGCATGTAAGTGGGGCAACTCTAAGGCATTTCATCTCATACACCAGAAGCCATGGCCTGAGGAATCACTGCTTTTCTCAAGGGAGCCATCTCTGACATCGTTGATTCCTGCTCCACCTTTTCCTACTGCCCTCCCCTCTGGAGGTCAGAGTGTCTCAGCTGATGGACTGGGGTGGTGAACAGGGGTGTGTAAATAGGGGGATTTGAGCTGCAGTCCTTCAGCCTTGGCTTGGGTGTTTTCAGGTGTCCATTGTAAAAGGACTCCAGACCTTAGCACAGCTGACACCATGATGGAAGCCCCACCATTCAGGTCATAAAACTCAGCATGTAGACAGCACCCCCTGACAAAATGGAAACAAAGACTTAATCCAACAAAGTCTCTGGTTCTCAGAAAGTCTCTAAATGCACTAAGTTCTCTCTATTTACTTGTGTAGTTTTGCTCCTGATTAACTGTTCTAACTGAAGTATGTCAACCCAGGATATGGTTTTTGTGCTTAAAAGCTCACCCTGAGAAAGTCTCAGGGCTACACTGGGATACTGAACACCCAGTGTAGTCACTGGATGACCGTAAAGACTTCTTATTGGCATAAACCCATGGCTGAGTAGTCCTCTCGGGTGGCTACCCCACAACACTGTAAGTTTCCTTTACTGGAATTGCACACCAGTGCTCTGGTCTATCATGAGACCTAGATGGTGTGTGGTTTTCTGCTTAGGAGATTTGGTTTCTTGACTTCCTTCAAAAGTAGAGAATAATGGGAAGAGCAGGTTGAAGGTGTTGGTTTCCCTGGCAACACTGTAGCTTGACCTGTGTGCTTTGATGTGCACTGCTGTAGGCACCAACTCCAAAGATGGCAGGCTTTGCTGTTGCAGGAAGTCAGGGTACCTGCAGGAAAATGATTCCCTGGTCTCCCGTGTGAGCCCTAAGCCTGCTGTGCAGGAGCGATGGTTTAGTGTGCTGCTGCAGTGGGCATAGCAAGCCACTTATCCAGTGGACTTGATGGCCAGTAGCTAGAGAGTGGGCTTTTAGAGAGATACCCGTGGTTGAATGCGGTTATGGACAATGAAAGGTAGTTTGCCCTCTTTGTCTATTTTTCTTCAGATAATTGCATCCAAGAGAAAGTGGTTCTATCCCTCTCTCCCACTTTGCTCCTCTGTTAAAATAAAACAAGGATTGACTGAAGCTCCTGAACATATGTAAAACTTGTACAAAGGTGTCTTCTGTGAAAATGACTCACAATCTATAGACATTACTTAGGAGATGCCTTGAGTTGGAAAATCGCATCCTTGGGGTTGAGAGATTTTTGGCTTTCTCCAAATAAATTTACTCTTTAAAGATAAAAACAAAGATTACAGTGGGGTCATGCTGACACTGTCGTCCATTTGGACGCATGTCACCATCTCTTGTGCTGTTGGTTGTTTCTTATTACAGTTTTCCCCAAAAGTCAGCAATATAAATTTAACCAAATTTATAAATACCAAAATCAGCTGTACCAACTCCGCCTTTGTCCATCAGACAACTCCCATATGATGATGGAGATGCTGAGGATGGTGGTAGTGACCGCACAGTGGGTAGTGCTCTTGACAAGTGGACAGCCCTCCCTACATCTCTCACTTACTTCCTCTTCTTCAGCTGAGAGTTGCCAAGGATCACAGGCTGAGTCTCATGATCCCAAACTAGCTGATTAATCCACCACACAATTTGTTTGAAGGTACTCAAACATGGCTTTCTTCTCTCCTCAAATCAACTATTGACCCAGCCTGACACATGGTGAATAGTTTTAATTTCATTGGTCCATCCTGTCACCTTGTCCCCTTCACGTGCTGGCTGCTTGTCAAGAGCTCTATCCACTGTGCGGTCACCACCACCATGCTCTGCATCATCCTCAGCATCTCCATCATCATATGGGAGCTGCCTGAAGGACAAAGGGGGAGCTGGTACAGCTTATATTGGACAGAAAGGACTGTGGCTCACAGCACATTGTCCTGTGGGGAGGTAGGCTGTGGAGCCTCCTTCTCCAGCCCTTCTGTTTCCCTGGCTTCTCATTACCAACACAGCCCTGTCTGTTCATACCCACAAACCACTGTGTGGTTTTAGACCCATCCCCACATTATCTAGTCCTCTCTGGTCCCTCAGTTCAGGCTGCTGTCACATCTTCCTTTGACGCTCAGTCTGTCCATATTAACTATACAGTGAGACATAGAACTACACACTGCTCAACGCTCGGTTCTGTGGACTCAATCCCACACTCTCTGCTTTACAACCTTCACTTCTGGTGCTGTGATAAATACCTGACAGAAGCCAGGGGAAGAGAAAGCTTTCATTCGGCTTACAGTCCCAGGCTGTCTGTAGTCCATCACTGTGAGGAAGTCAAGGCAGGAACTCAAAGCAGATAGCTCAGTTCATCCACGGTCCAGAGTAATGAGAAATGAATACACGCATGCTTACTTAGTTCAGAACCCATACCCAGAGAATTGTGCCCCCCCACGGTGGAGGAATTTACCCACCTCATTTAGAATCATGCAGAAAAATCTTTCCCAGACATGTCCACAGGACAGCTCAAGCTAGACAATCCCTCACTGAAACTCTCTTCTGACATGATTCTAGATGGTGTCAAGATGACAGTTAAAACTAACTACCTCAATCCTCCTTTAATAAGACATCTCCGTGCCTCTAATCTGTCCAGATCATCTCCATTGACCTCCATGTAGCTGGGGGAGGCTGTCACAGGCACCTAGAGGGTCTTGTGGATCTGGTCAATCTCTCTCAACTTCTCCTCCAGCTCCTGAGCCAGGGCCCACAGATCTTCGGCCGACTCTGATTTTGCTCCATCATATAAATGCATTGAGTCCCTTACAAGGCAATACACATCCAGTGCAAGGAAGGCACCCGCAACAGCGGCACCTCTGATTCTGCCTTTTTTAGTCATTGCCAGAGCAGTGCCCTCAAAGACATTCTGCATCTGGTTAGCTTGTTGGGCGGGGATTCTTCTAGTCATCATGAGGAGCTTGGCATCTGCCACTAAGTGAGGGTTGGTTCTGGCTGCCCTAATGGCATGAATGCTTGTCCCAAGGTTTTCAAATTTTTGCAGAGACCATAGGAGCTTTTAGAAAGTTTGAATGCAATCTCTCCCAGGACAAGAAGCGTCTTCATAACGTCCATGGTGTCTGACATCAGGCGCCTGGCTTCAGCCTCATCTGCCCACTTGCTTGATTCCTCCACAACTACAGTGGCGGCACCAGTCACAGTAGCCACTGCCCCCAGCCCCAGCCCAGTGGCTGAGAGCAGCAGACTGCCACCTGCTGTCACAGGAGCCAGAGCTACACCCAGGATGCCCAGGACTCCAGAGGCAGTGCTGGTGGAGTTGGTCACCAGGTTGGAGATGGTACAGGCTCTGTGCACCTGGTCAGGGTGGTCAGCCAGAGCTCGGAGCTTCCTGATGTTTCCCTCCAGCTTCCTGTTCAACTCAGGAAAAGCTTCCAGAAACCTCTTCCTGTCCTGCAGCTCTCATTGAAGCCGCTCTTTGTCCCCCAGGGCCGGGAGCCCCAGGAGCAGCTTACACAGTGCAGCTTCCTCATCCCTGTAACAGAAGAGGTCAGCGCATCAGAAAGAAGGCTTGTTTCACTGTAGGATGACCTATCCCCTTCACATCACAGACTTGTGTTATAGATCCAATGGGAAGGTATTTTACTACATGCAGGACTCTGCACTCCACAAGGAACACTGATGATCACAGACACTCCACGGTTCTTAGTCCATAGGTGTCAGTGTGTGAAGAAGTCATGTGAAGACACACATTAGTGGCATGTCCATGAAAAAGAAGCCTTCATCCAAGGCCTGTGCCCTCACTTCCAAATATTTGCCCAATGGGAATTCTGTAGATGAGCACAGGTTTGTGGGATCAGAGCAAAACTGGGGGCAATCTGGGGGGTCTAGGGGAGATGACCTGGACAATCCAGCCTCTGCCACCAACACCTTCCAGGCGTCATCTTTGGCCAACAGGAGCTGCAGGTCTCTTCTGCTTGCTGAGTCCTGCAGATACTCAGTGACTTCCTGGATGAAGTGTCTCCTCCTCAATACTTGGGAAGAAACAGAATGAGATCAGAGGACAGCATGGCCGAGTTTAAATTGCAAAGCTTGTGTGGCATTTAGCAGACAAGGTATTTAGAATCTGCCACTGGGTACCTGATGGAGTCAGCAGTGCTAGGGAATGAGTTGTGATCTTCACTTCATGTATAAAAGGTGGTATGGCAGCAACCAGTTTTAGACATGAGTCTCTAGGAAAGTGAGGTAACAACAGAGTAGGTGATGTCACAAATCTACATCCCTATCCATGAAAGCGTGGTGCTGATAACAAAAAGAATAGACACCATATATATAATGTCATCTATCATTTACCATTCTATCTATCTCAATAGTTCTAAATCTTCCTAATACTGTTATCCTTGGATACTATTCCTCATGTTGGGGTGACCCCAACCACAAAATTATTTTGGTTACTAATTAGTAACTGTAATTTTGCTATTGTTATGGATCATAATACGAATACCTGTGTTTCCTGATGGTCTTAGTTGACCCTGGTGAAAGGGTTGTTCAACCTCCAAAGTGATTGAAGCCCACAGATTGAGAACCGCTAATCTATCTACTTACCTATCATCACTGATCTCTGTGTCTGTGTGTCCTTCCTCCACCTGGTCCTTTCCTGCCTCTCTGTCTCCATGCACACAGGAGAGGCTGTGTGCAGACTCTCAGTTAGCAGGCTGCTGCTACAGACCAGGAAGAATGTCCTCACCACAGCCACCCTCCCATTCCTTTACTGTGGACTTCAGCTTCAGAACTGAGAGAGACAGCGGTCTTTGGTTCAAGCCCTCACTCTGAGTGAATCAAGTGTTTTCTTGTGTGCTGGGGAGTTTGGAGTGTCCTCAGACTTTGGGAGTTGTCACTAGGCCACATGACATGCTGTGCTCCACTTTTTCAGGCTGGAGGGAGGAAGGGATCCCTGAGCATGTCCCCAAGACAGAGCCAAAAGAGGACTCCTTATACACAGGTAGAGGGGACTCCCATTACTCCATTTTGGGGACTGTTTTTCTATCCTGAACTCAACAAGCTCTCAGTGTGGAAGCCCAAGGTTCTAGGCCACACTCTGGAAACAACCAGAGAAGAGAAGTCCATACCTCTGGAGACCATGAGGGTTGCAGGGTCTCTGGTGCCAGGCATGGGGTCCCTCTCAGGTCCTTCTCACAGCTATCTGTGAGTCTGGGTTAAAAAGAAGAGGACAGTAAAATGTGAGATGGAGTGGAGACAGCTTCAGTGGAGGCTGGTGTCTCATGGTTCTGTCCGGATAGCAGAGCAACTAAGGACAAAGAGTGACAGGCCCTGGCTCTCCTGAGTAAGGATCAGTTCCAGGCCTCCCCTCAGTCATCCCTCACACTAGCCAGAGCAGAGAACTCCTGTCCTGCCAGGTCCATGGAACAGGTGATCACCTGGAGACAGCCATGGGAAGGGACTTCTGTGTTCCACAAAGACGAAGGGAAATGTTCTGGCACCTGGGGTGGGAACTGTGTGTAGCAATGGTGATAGTCAAGATTAACTGAAGGACTATGGTGCATGGGTCTGGATTGTCATGCTAGGGCTCGTGACACTCTGAAGAGAGGATGGAACCCTGAATCTGCACACTTGCACTGGTACCCTGTGTGATGACACCTTATTACGGTGCATCAAGAAGGTCTGGCCAGAAACCAAAGCTGGTGCCTGGGCCATCCTCTGACCTCCCCAACCTCCTACTGTGCACTACATAAACATCTATCTCTGTAAGTCCTATCTGCACAGTAAGCTTCTCTAGTCTCAAATGTACCGAGGCACCTTGCCTTGGAGAGAAAGGATGAGTGCTATTCTTTGCCGAGTACTGCTTTACCTCCTGCGTTTTGTCTACAGACGGGATTTTCACAGATGCAATGGACACAACTGGCCCTCACTTTCCACAGCACACCTAGACACTCCTTCAATCTTCCCATGTAAAGCCCTGACCCTATGGTGGGTTCTTCCTACCACCCTGGTCCAGCCTTGGATCTCCATGGTTAGCCTTTGCCATCGCCTAGAATCACCACCACAGGCTCACTGATGATTTGAGTGTCGCTTGGCCTTTGGACAGGAGAGCACAAACTACTCAGAACCTGCTGCTTCAGTCATGTGGGGAGTAAGGAGTGAAACCAGGCAGTGGCAAGACACCCCTGCCAGGACACCCAAAGCTTCCTTTTCCTCCCTTACCCACAGCTGCCCTGGTCTTCCCCAGGCCAGTCCAGGTTTGGCTGCATGAACTAATTTACCCCAGTACGACAGTGACTGTGGGGGCTACAGGTGCCTGGCCACCCAGTGTGGAAGCCATGCTCCCCCAGTTTACCCTTCCTTCTGGACCCTGTTTCTTCCAAACATGAGGTCCAGACTTGGATTGGGTAACACAGTGACTGAGTGACCCAGTTCTGAGCACCCAGACACAAGGAGGTTGATGGTGAGGGTTCTTGCTTTAGGCACCAGATGGCAAGGGAGCTGGTGTCCCTACCTCATGTGTCCTGTTCTAGGAGCGGCAGGACCCCAGAGGCTGCTAGAGAGAAAGACTTGCATTTGGAGTGATCTTATGCTTGTGTGAGATCTCTACAGTCCTAGTTTCCTGTTTCTGTGTGGCTCTGAGCTGGCTGCAGAGCCCAGTGGTAAAGCCCTTATCCAGTGCAAAGGTCCTGGGGCTGACACCTAATACCAAAAAAGAAATTAGGGAAAGAGGGAAGAAAGGGAAGGTCTCCTTCATGCTTCCATTAAGCCCTCCTGCTTATCTGCCACACACAAAGCCTCTTAGTATTGGCATCCTGTGGATTTGAGCCATGAGGAAGTGTAGGAGGCCCCAGCCCTTCTCTGCTGATGGCCAGCTGGAAGCCCAGGCTGGGCGTCTCCCTTCCCTTCCTGTGAACAAGCTCTCCAATGGGGGCAAAGTAGAGGCTGTCAGCAAGTCTCACTTCCCTGCTGATGGCCAGCTGGAAGCCCAGGCTGGGTGTCTCCCTTCCCTAACTGTGTACAGGCTCTGCAGTGGGACAGATAGAGGCTCTTAGTTAAGTTTCAATTCCCCGAGGCTGTGGAGAATTTTCCTAGGTCAAGAAGACAGAGACTCAGGACAGTATGAACCTGAGAATCCTTAATTACCTCTCAGTGTCAAGTTTAAGCCCAGACACCCTGGACAGAGGGCCTCCTTCCTACTGCAGGCCCGCCCTTCATTCCTTCCTCTCCATCAGCCTCCACAAGCAGCTTCCAGGACTATGCTAAATCTCTTCCTCACAGGAAATGTCACCCATTCCCATTTGGTGCCAACCAGGACCAACTAGGATAGCACATTCCATGTGCCCAGCCTGCCGCTGTCTGGCAGATATTCTTTGGACACCAAGCCACTAGCTTCTGAGGACACTGCCCCATTCAAAGAAAAAGTGTGGATTAAAAAATATAATAATTTAAAGTTTCTAGGACTTTCTGTTTTCACAGGCACAGAGATAATCTCTTCCACCCCCACCTGTGGTCTGGCCCTTGACCTTGTGATGACAGGGCTCATAGCGCTGAATATGTGGTTGTGCGACTTGTCCTTCCATGCCCCACATGGTACCCTACCCACCCAAACACACAGGACAGCCTGTCTTCCTTCTCCACCCCTCACAGGCTGGGAAGAGCCTGGGGATTCCCAGGGGAAGCAGGCATGCCACCCACCTGCTCATCCTGCCCCCCAGAATCCTCAACAAGACTCAGATTCCCCCAGAGACTCGCACAGATGCATGCTCAGAGACAGTGTGTGTCATAGATCCTGGGCACCTTGAATCCCCTAAGTCAGTCAACATTCATGCAATCTGGTCTTGGCACAATGACTACCCAAGGCCAATATCAGGGTACATAGGACACAGGGTACATAGCTGACAGGAACCAGTCAGCTATGGCTTGTCTGTCTGCCTTCCTCTTCACCCTTCACTTCCATTTCCAAAGGACTGGGGACTCACAAAAGCCACCTTCCCTGGTAGGCCGGTGATTAGTTTAGAGCAGGTCACAGCTTGCAGTTGGTGTGTGTGTGATGAATAGTTTTATGTCAGCTTGATACAAACTAGAAGAGGAAACCACAGTTGAGAAAAGGCTTCATAAGATGAGTCTTTGTGCATTTTCTTAATCAGTGATTGATGTTGGAGGGTCCAACACCCTGTGGGTCGCATTACCCCTGGGCTGCCATAAGAAAACAGGCCAAGCAAGGCCTGGAGAACAAGCCAGTAAGCAACAGTACTCCATGGCTTCTGTGTCAGCTCCTGCCTCTGGGTCCTGTCCTGTTGAGTTCCTGCTCTGACTTCTTTTGAGGATGGAGTGTGATTGAAAGTGTAATTGAAATGAACCCTTTTTTCTCCGTGTTGATTTTGGTCATGGTGTTCATCACAGCAACAGAAACCCAACCTAAGACAGTATCAACAAGATACAAGCAGCTAATTAAGAATGTTGCCCCAAACTTGACAGCTTAGCTCCCTCTGAAAACGTATAATGAAGATAAGCACCAAAACTCTCAGATCATTTTGCCTTCAAAACCTCCCTTGCCAACCTCTCTTCGTTACAACAGCCTTCCAAATCCTCCATTCTAAAGCTGCTTTGGAGCCTTCCAGAACCTAGCCCATCATCAGCAAGTACAAAGAGATACATAAGAAACGTGACCACGAATGTGAAGAGCTCCAAGGTTATTCCCTCTCCATAAACTCATGTAAAACAAGGTCCCCCTTTTTGAGACCAAGCCTTCTGTTGCCATCCCAGTTATAAATGTGTTCCCTTTTCTTTGAAATCGAAAGCCCATCTCAAGCTTCATCAGTGACTTCCATTCTTGGCTTGATTTCTATCTCACTCAGGCCAGAGCTACGATTGACTATAACAGCTCCTGTTCATAGGGCATCAGTAGGGTGTTGCCTGGAGGCATCATGTCTGGTCAGTTGTTTTATCCTGAGAGTCCACAAACAAGAACTTTCACTTTTGTTCACTGGGTGTATCAGACACAGAACTTGTGTCTATTTGTGTCTCAGATGTGCAGCTGGTAACTGGATCCTCACAGCCAAGGAGAGCAGGGACCCATCCGAAGTTGGCTACAAGAAGACTCCTTGGTGAGTTGGGTAACATGTTAATCCTCTCAAGGGCTCTGGAGGAGAAGGGTTATATGGCCCCATTTTATGGATGAGTTCAATGAGGTTAGACAATGAGATCAGCATCGTCATGGCTGTACTAGCAGTCAGTGGGAGGTCTGTCTGTAACCTGTGCACAGGAGAGGATGTGGAATCCATAAGACGGGATCACCACACTGCCTGGGGCCTGGCCCTGCTTGTAGGGCATCCTGAGATATGGTCAGAGAGCCCTTGAAAAAAGGCAGCTTTTATCCATGTTCAGCATTTTAGAAAGCTACCAAACAGAAAACGGAAGTGGGGGAGGTTGGGGAGAAAGAGCCATCAAACTGTGTGGCATGGACACCCACAGCTGCCCTTGAGGTGCTGTTCCTGTACCAATGAGAATGAGGTTTTGGTGAAGACATGCAGGATGACTAAGGGGTGCTGGCACAGCTGGACCTTGTTGACAGTGCTGTGTCAGGCCCAGAGGATAAACTGAGGCAGAGCAGAGAGTGACTTTATTAGAGTACCCAGATGGAAGCTGAACAGGTAGGTGAGAGGTCTACACTCCCTCGTCCTCTCCTGTCCTCTGCCTAGACTGTGGGGCACAGAGAGGAAGCCAAGGCTGTCCTGTGTGTGCAGGTGTGGAAGGGAACCAGGTAAGGGGACTGAGAGAGGGCTCAGTGCAGAGTCCCCAGGACCATCACACCCCAGCCTTACCTAACACTGGGGCAGACTCTGCAGCAGGGCAGCTCTAGTGGAGCAGAGGGGCCCAGGAGTGTTAAATCCCCAGGATTTCTCTTCAGTTCAGAGTCAGGGCTGTTGTCCCCCTCACCTCTCTGCCCTGACTGCTGTGTGACATGGGGTTTGTCACCCTTCTCTCTGTTTCTGTTTTATCCTGATAGAGGGAGCCAGGATTGCCTGCCCCGCTGAGCCCCAGCAGGCTGCTCTCCACCTATGGTGCTGGAAGGCTGTGCAGTGGTAGAGAGGGCACAGGAGACACTGGTCCCTCAGATGCCAAAAGTATGAGAGAAGATGGAGGATCAGGATGGACATGTCACTGGTTGTCAGCAGGGAAGGGGCTCCAGGGGGAGGTGCAGGCTGGCCCAGCCATGTCGGTGAGGTGAGCAGGGGCACAAGTGGTCCACACTCTAAAGGTAATTGGAAGAACAGTGTGTGCTATCCTTCAGTAAGCTTTAGAGTAGCCTGGGTTCATTGTGTACAAGCCCACGTCACCTCCAGCTGTCACTGCATGTGCCCTGGCTCCCCTGCAGCTAGGAGCTGATCAATGCCCCTCTGCCTGCCTGTCATGCTGTCTGAACACACTCACTCACTTTCCCCATCTCTGAAGGGACTGTCATCAAAGAGACTTTGAAGTTCTGCACAGGAGCTGGTTAGCTTGTCTATTTGTGGGACATGCAGTCAGGGCCTCCTCAAACACACTAATGGGTTTTCTACCACAGAACTGCAGCACCAGACCTTGGTGCTGTTTGTTCTTAGTTAGAACTGGGGTCTCCGTGTGAAGCCTCAGCTGGCCTCAAACTGGCAGCAACCCCCCTGCCTCAGTTTCTCCAGTGCTGAGGTTACCCCATGTGCAGTCAGCTCTGCTGCTTATTTAAGGCTATTCTGCACTAGTGACTCTAGGGAGAATGCCCACCCTTGTGCACTGCCCGTGTGAGTGTGGGTTCTCATGCTTCATTTGTACAACAGTGAGCCTCAGGTTATGAAAAAGTTAAATATTGAGGCTCTGTGACCCAGTCATTTTGCTTCTAGAATTATCTTACAGCAAAGGACCCACAGAGCAGAAATTTTTTCTACAGTATTCATTCTCTGCTGTTCACATGATGGTTAGAAAGTGCCTAGGGGCTCTCCTCATACTCTCTCCCTCTATCCCTCCTTCCCTGACATGATTCCACCTATTCACATTCCCCACCAGTCTTCCATCTACTGCAAAATCTAGTCTATGTCTCCATCCCATGGAGATCCTGTGACCCCCATGGCCCCCTTGTTACTTAGCCTATCAGGGAGGAGCAGTGGATCCTGGAGAGAGGGAAGGAGGAAGTGAAGAAGTAGGATGAGTGGAAGGAAGGAAGGAAGGAAGGAAGTCTGCAGATGGATGTATTGTATAAGAGAACAATAAATACAAAAGGGAAGAAATTGCTTGAGTTTGAACATTTAGGGAGGAGGTCAGAGGACTAGATGGGCAAGAGCAGGCACAGGGACAGGGTCAGACAGGACTCCAGCCCTGGTGGGATACAGGAGCCTGCAGAACAGGAAGGTGTGGGCTCTGGGAGGGTACTGTTGTACCTGAGAATTTAAGCTCGGTCGCAGGACACAGGCCCTTATGTGGGTGAGAAGTCACTCACAGTCACATTGGGAGAAGATGAAGTGCTGCTGTGTAGTTAAGGGAGTGGAGATTCATATCTTAAATGTGGGGTGTCAATCAAATTATCTTGGAGTTAAGTCCTTGATCTAGCATTACTGTGAAAACTTTGGGGTGTCAGCAAGTCTTTATGATCCTCCCTCCACTTTCAAAATGGGATCACTACTGTAGAATATTATTTTAAGGTATGTTACTTTTGTTTATAGTGCACTTGCTTAACTCTGTGAAGCTGTGTTACTGTGCCTGTGTAAAACATCTGATGGTCTAATAAAGAGCTGGCCAATAGCAAGGCAGGAGAAAGGATAGGCGGGGCTGGCAGGCAGAGAGAATATATAGAAGGAGAAATCTGGGAGGGAGATCTAGGAGCCAGAGAAGGAGGAGGACATCGGGGGCCGGCCACCCAGCTACACAACCAGCAAGCCACAGAGTAAGAGTAAGATTTACAGAAGTAAGGGAATGGGAAAAGCCATGAGGCAAAAGACAGACAGGATAATTAAAGTTAAGAAAAGCTGACTAGAAACTAAGCCAAACCAAGGCCGGGCATTCATAATTAAGAATAAGCCTCCATGTGTTTATTTGGGAGCTGGATGGCGGGTCCCACTAAAAGAGCCCAAACAACAACCTACAATAGTTCACAGACGTCCTCATTTCATGAAGGATGTGTCATCTCCCAATGAGGTGTGTATGAGAAGCTCTGTGTGTCAGAGACATACAGTATATATTTCCTATTATCATCAGTTCCCAGGTGTTCCCACCAAGTAGTTGACAGAACATCTTTTCCCATATCTCCTGTGTGTAGATTGTATATTGCTTTATTCATGGCTATGTCCTTAGCCGGTGACATCCTCCTTGGATAATAACAGGTCAGGAGGGCTATAACTTGGCAAGGGTGAGGGCCGGGTAGACCAGATGACTGACATCTGGAAGGAGCAGTGCAGGGTCCACTGGAGGTAGAACACTCTGGCTGGCACTCCTTTACCACCTGACTTCCCTCAGCTGTCACTTGCATCCCAGTTTGTTATCTCCCTCCAGCCTGAACACCCGAGGAGCTGTGAGGACAACCTGTGATTGGTCTGAAGACATGGCAGCAAGCATGGAACCTGATGGTTTTGATGGTAGGCAATTTCCTTTTTTCTGTCCTCTTCCGTCTCACAGAGCTTCCTCTAGGGAAACGGTTCCAATGCTGGACCCATTTCCTTGTTCAAAGCAGGTGCTCTTGGTCTCAGTGGCCCACCTGTGTGTGGTCATGGTGTATATAAGTGTGCTGTCCTGACTGTATAACATCCCCCAGAGGCTC
>NW_023413219.1:0-22634 GCF_903995425.1 Onychomys torridus
GGTCGTCAGAAGAGCATATTGAGTGCCACAAAGATCTGGCAGCAACAGGTTAAGACTCTGAAAGATGCAGGTGACCAGTTCATAGCAGTAGTGGCTCACTTGAAGGCAGATAATAACACAATGAGAGGTAAGTTTCAAATGGCCCCATAGTGCTGGGCATGTAGCTCAATGGTAGAGTGCTTGCCTAGCATGTATGAGGCCCTAAGTTCAATCCTTACTGCTGCTATAAATTAAAGTACATAGCAAATGGCCCCCTGAAGGAAAGAATGGGATTTGTGACAGGTTAGGGACATTCATTGTTTTCATGGAAGGAGAAAATAAATCACTGGTCAGCAAGGAGTGAAGAGCAAGGATGGGAAGGGAGGTGGGTAGGCAGATAGGATCATCAAGACCAGATGTGATCTCTTCCCCAACAGGCACAGAGCACCTCATTCTGGAGGCCACAATGCATTGTGGGCATGAAGCAAATGGAGATTTCCGTGCATTCTGGGACTTTGGCCTCAATGGACAGAAAGGTTGCATTTTGACTCAAGCACTAGAAAGCTGACTGAAGTTGATTCTAAATACAGCCAGTTGAAAGTATGTTGGAGGAAGTAACTGACTTCTTATACTGGAGCTCCCAGGGGGACTGCATGTCCTGGCTTAAAGAGTTCACGCTACCGGAGCGGGGAAAGCTGGAGCCTACAGGTAACTGGGAAGACTGGGAGGAAGCTCTCTGCAAATGAGTGTGAGTGTGCATGGTATGTGCATGCATGCATGCGTGTGTGCGAGCATGCGTGGGTGTGTGCATGTGTGTGCGTGTGCGTGTGTGTGTGCATGTGTGTGTGTGTGTGTGTGTGTGTGCATGTGTGCTGTGTGTGTGTGTGTGCATGGTATGTGCGTGCGTGGATGCGTGTGTGTGTGTGTGTGTGTGTGTGTGTGTGTGTGTGTGTGTGTGTGTGATGTAATCTCCATGAGTTCTGGGGATGATGGCTGTTTTTCCATCTATCATTTCATTTCTCACCCTCTTCCTGTTTCAATTCATTGTGTTTACATTGTTCTCTCACTGTGGTTCTCCTGGCTGCTACAGACTGAGCAAACTTTTGTTTCCTGGCCTTTTTCTCATTCTAGACTCTCTGCTGCTTTTCATCCCACCTGAAATTTCTTCTTCCCTGCCATCATCCTCACAGGTTAGCTCTTCTCCTGTCAGCAGGAAGATGTGGCCCCATCATGACCCTGCTTCCCCTACCATAGCTGCAGGAGTCTTTTGAGGACAGGGGACAACCCTCTCTCCCTTCCTACTCAGGACCCTCCCAAACAGTTGTTGCCTAGCAACAGGGGCAGGGGGTGGAACTCTGTGTGTTGCTGAATCACCTGAAGCACCCAGACTCTAAGGTGAGATTTCCTCACATTAAGGTCTTGGTCAAAGAATCAACTTGTGTTTCCACATCAGCCTCGACAATTACTGCTCCGGATGTGAACCAGCCTCGGTCCTTGGCAAGCAAAACCCAACATCTCTGTCCTGCTGATGATCCTCACCTGCTCCCTCCTGTTTCTCTTACAATATTTGTGATGACAGGTACTGAGGGCCGTGTTGGGAGTGGGGTAAGGGACAGATGGGTGAGAAGTGAGCAAGCCAGAGTGAATTCCTGGAGTCCTAACCTTGTCCCTCACCTAAAGCATCTCATTGAGAAAGGAGGCAAGAGATCTGGAGTTCTTGTCACCTGCTAGCAAAAACTCGTGCATGTTCAGTCTTGACAGGACAGGAATCATGTCACAGACCAGTGGGAACTTAGAAGGGAACACAGCAGGTTCCTAATCAGGAGGGTCAAATGATTCACATGTGGGGACAGCAGGAGCACAAAGGAAGAACATGGTCATTCCACTCAATGCGTAGAGGGAAGATTTCATCCCCAGAAAAAAATAAACTATGATAAAGAGAAGGCCCTGTGGCAAGGCCACTTGCTGCTCATACATGCTACCTGGAGTCTATTCCCATCATCCACATGGCAGCTCACAACCATATAGCACTAGTTCCAGGGGATCCAGCCCCTTCTTTTGCACAGACCCCAGGCATTCCCACAGTGCACTTAAAGAAATGTAGTCTCACTCTCACACACATCAAATAGAAATGAATCAAGCAGCAGCAGCAGCCTCCAGAATCCCTGAGCTGCTCCTGGAGTCTGCTGCTCCCATCTGGGCTGCCCACATGGACAAAGTGAGGCATGGACAGTCACATGTGTGTGTCCCTCTAAGGCTCAGAAAGAATGGAAAAGAGAGTTGTATGCTACCCCTCACTGGATCAGGCCCTGAGTCAGGAAGCAGAGCCAGCCATTACCACTTTATTCTGAACTTCAGGTCTGCAGCAGGGCCTGGGGACTCTGGGACATGGGAAAGAAGGGAGGAAGACAGTAGAGGCTCCAGGGATGCAGATTCCAGGGGTGATGGAGGAGGGAACTGGATGTCCCTCAGTGAGGGTGGCTGTGGGGTGGAGATGACTGGTACTGGGCACCCAGGAGAACTGACCCTGGCTGTCCTCAGACCCTGCAGTAGACCTGTGTCCTTGCTGTAGGTTGAAGATGCTGCAGAGAAGGTCTGGAGAGTTCATCTGGTGCAGCCACTCTCCTTCTCAGTGGCCTCAACCAGATGAATCGTGATGCTGATGCTGCAGACACAGTGTTTCATGGTCAACCAGATGAATTGTGATGCTGATGCTGCAGACACAGTGTTTCACGGTCATTAGCTCTGTGCTGGTGACTTCTTATCACCTTGTCCTGTTTCCTTGGTACTGCCTGGATGGATTTTGTTCTTAACATGGAACTCAAGATCTGGAAAAGAACATGGTTATGTTTCCATCCCTTCCATAGTTAACAGGATAACTAGATTTCCTTAGTGGGAGTGTGAAATTTTTATACTTGCTTAAATAACTGTCAGTAATCAAATACCTCAGGAGTTGCTAAAGGAAACCAGTAACAACTAATCATAGAAAATGGAAATTGAGGACCAGTTGTTTAGTAGAAATCACTGGTAACTGTAACAGGCCCCAGACCTTACCACAACTGGATCCATCATAGAAGTGACATTCAAGTTGTAAAACTCCACACATAGACAGCACCACCTGCCTAAACTAAAACAAAGGGCTGATCCATCCCAGTCCATAGTTAAGGGAAAGTCTCTGAATATACTAACCTTGCCTTTTGGCTTCTGTTCTTTTGCTTCTAGCTAACCTTTCTTGTTAACTGAAGTATGTTGCCCCAGAGCATGGGTTTTGTGCTTAAAAGCTCTACCTGAGAAAGGCTCGGTGCTACACTGGGATCCCAAACACCCAGTGTAGTTGCTGACCAGCTCATAAAGAATTTCTATGGACTTAAATCTGTGTATGAAAATTCTTCTCTGGTGAGTTCCCCACATTTCTGGAAGTCCCAAGGACATCCCAGAGCAAGACCTGAAGACACCAGAGATCTCAGAGCCCCTTGGAATAGGGAAGAATGTGGTGGTCAAGGAGCTCCTTAGTCAGTGGTCCTCAACTTGTGGGTCTCAACCCTTTTCAGGTCAAAGGGCCCTTTCTAATGAGTCACACCTCAGATATGCTGTATATCAGATATTTACATTATAATTATAACAGTAGAAAATTACAGTTATGAAGGAGCAACAATAATTTTATGGTTGGAGGTCACCACAATATGAGGAACTGTGTTAAAGTGTTATAGCATTTGGAATGTTGATAGCCACTGTCCTAAGGGGTGTGCACCCTGAGTCCTAGGTCCCTGACACTTTCTTTGATCCATTGCCCCCTAATGCTTCAGAGGAGTTTGACATCTCCACCCCAAAAGGAAACAAATTAGAAAGTCATCTGGCATATCACGAGTCTGTGAGAACTCACTTGATTCCACATCTGTTCAGGTGTATAAATGTATGGTGGTCACCAATGGTTATCTTCACCTTGTGTGTGTGTGTGTGTGTGTGTGTGTGTGTGTGTGTGTGTGTGTGTCTGTCTGTCTGTCTCTCTGTCTGTCTGTCCGTCCGTCAGTCTGTTTCTGTCAGTTCTATTTCCCTGTATTGGCCAGTAGCTTTCTCTGATATGAGAACCCCCTGGTTTAAGACATGTGTCCTTCCTGTTGGGGACCCGAATCTTTTTTGGTTCTGCCAAGTCACCCAGAGACAAACACAAACAAAACAACAAAAACAAGGACCCTCCCCGTCCTCCCTGAGTGGGAGCACTTGCTTGGCTCATTGCTTGACTCCTGCTCATGGTCAGGGTTGGTCTCTGTGAGGAGGTGAGGAGAGGCCAGGCTGCTCATTCAGGGTCCTCTGCCATCTAAGTTACTGCACACAGGGATGGGGAAATAGTTCCCAGGTGAGCATTCCCTCCACTCCATGTCCTATGGGGGGTCATTCCCTACCCTGACATTTCCCTAGAGTATGCTTGAGTAGAAGCAGCAGGAGGTTATTAGTTAGAAGGATGGAGGGGAGAGAGAAAAAGTTAGAAAATACAGGACAGTCTCAAGAGGATCTGGGTCCTAATCCACCTGGCCCTGACTCTCTCTGTCAAAGGGTTTTTAAAAGAATGCCAAAGTTTGGAGCAAAAACCTCCCCAGCACAGGCAAGTGCAGACATCTCAGACACCTGTACTCAGGCCAGTGTCCAATCATCTTCTTTATGCAGACCTGCCGGGTAAAGCCACCAGGAAACCTAAAATGGGCTCCAACAATGTCTGATCTAAGCAGTCCTGGGGAAGGGGAAATGTCCCCTGAGCTGAACGCAAAGGAAAAGAGAAAGTTCCAGTCTTTGTTCTCTCATGATTTATATCTTCCTGTCAACTAGTGGTCCATATAATGGACCATTAATGGAAAACTCAAAACCCATCATTATATGAAAAAAAAAATAGAAAAACTTCCCCCAGGGCCATTGAGAGGACTTCCTGCCAGACAACACAGCCTGGACAGAATGGATTTTCTCTTCTGTCCAACACTCACCAAGGAGACTTGAAAGAGTTGTCAATATGTAATTTTAGAGAGATAAAAGACAACTGCTAAAATGATTTCTTTGTTACCCATTAGGCCCCAGATCTTACAAAAAAGTATAAAAGTTAAAAAATAAAAGAATAAATATGTCCCAGTTGTTGGAGATAGTTCAAAGGTGTTTAACAACAGAAAACTGATTGGGTCAAGATAATTTGCATAAACTGAAAGCCACCATCACCTTCTCTGACAATGAGACACAGATTTATAGACGCCCTGCAAAATTTAGGTGTCGTACCCTCTGTCAGAAGAATATCTCCCAGCTGAACTCTCTGTCTCCAATTAAATGATGTCTCAGATTGACGACAAGATTCTGGGGATGGGTCATCCACATCATATTCCCTCCCTTAAGATTCAGGGACCATCATGAAGATGCCTTATTCAGTGTTTCCAGTACTAACTTTTTCTTTCTTTAGTTTAAAGATTTATTGTTATTTTATATGTATCCATCTTTAATGTTGACTTTTATCATCTGTGTAAGGCTGTTTTGCCTGCACATAGGCATATGTGCCATGTACATGCATGGCTGGCAGAATCCAGAAGAAGCATCTGATTCCCTAGAACTGGAGTTACAGACAGTTGTGAGCCATCATGTAGGTGCTGAGAATTGAACCAAGGTCCTCTAGAAGAGCAGTCAGTGCTCTTAACCACGGAGCCATATCTCCAGTTCCTAGAAAAAATATATATATATACAAAGTTATGAGATGGGGTTGGGGATTTAGCTCAGTGGTAGAGCACTTGCCTGGCAAGCACAAGGCCGTGGGTTCGATCCTCAGCTCAACGGAAAAAAAAGACAAAGGTAGTGAAAGACCCCAGAGCCCTGGGATACTTTCGTCTGTGAGAGGGCTCCCCCAGAAACCAAGATTCCAAACCAGCAGATGCAACACGCAGGAGGAATGTATTCAGCACTGGCGCAAGTGGGCTCTCTGTCCTGGTCAGTCAGAGAGCCTGGAGCAGCGGTTACAAGCATTTTTAAAGGCAGAAGTTACAAAATTAGCATAAGATACCTGGTGCCCCGGGTTTGGCCCAATTTAAAAATCATCATATATTTCAGCAATCATTTTGTTACGCGGGAAATTTTGTAACATTAGTCGTAAACTGGTTGGCTCAGGGAGGTCTAGGGGAAGCGGTTACTCTGGAGGGGAGTTCGCATAGTTATAGGCTTGTGATGGGC
Source organism: Onychomys torridus (assembly GCF_903995425.1). Classification (NCBI taxonomy): domain Eukaryota; kingdom Metazoa; phylum Chordata; class Mammalia; order Rodentia; family Cricetidae; genus Onychomys; species Onychomys torridus. The sequence continues at coordinate 6,175 of NW_023413219.1, forward strand.
TGACATTTGACCTAGTTTGCTGGACTCGCCAGGTGGTCCTTATCTTGGGTCCTCTTTGAGGAATTTTTTTAAACAGGGACTTATTATTATTTTAATCTATAATTGCAGACCTTGTCCCAAGGCCGACGGCTGGGCTCTGAAACTTTTTACTTATTTCCAGGGAGAGGATGGGTCAGTGTCTAATGCAAGCAAGTTTACAGAAGCAAAGTCAGCAATTTGCAACTGTAAAATGTATCTCTAACTTTTTTTCCTCAGTAGGAGATGGGAAGGGTAGATTTGGAAGGAGAAAGAAAACAGTGTTGGTCATAAATATGATGAAAATACATTTATGCAGTCATGACAATCTCAATGGAAAAAATACTGTGTTTAAATTGCCTTTTTAAATATAGAGACCCACAGCCAGACATTATACAGAGAGTGAGAGACCTTGGAACACTCAGCACTAAATTGGATATCTACAACAAATCCCTCCTCAGAGCTCCTCTGGAAAGAGGAGGCAGAAAGAGTGTAAGAGCCAGGGAGGATGGAGGACACCAAGAAAACAAGGCTCTCTCCATCAACATGAGCAAAGTTAATCTCAGGGACTGAAGCAGCATGCACAAGTGTGCACCAGGTCCCTGTGCTTATATTAGGATTCAGGTTTAGAGTTTTTATGGGATTCCCGGCCATGGGAACAATTTTATCTCTAACTCTTAGGCCCTCTCTTGGGCTCTTTTCCTTCTCTTCTTATTGTCTTACTTCAATGTGATAGTTTTGGTTTTATCTTGTTATAGTTTCTTAAATGAATGAATGAATTTATTAATGAATGAATGCAAACCTAGCCACTAGGATAAAGGTTAAAAATGGAACTGTCATTTATACCTCCTGGGATGGGGCAAATCAGTTTTCTCCAATGAACTGACACTGGATATATCAAGTACTCCCGGACAGATCTCGTGTTCAGGAGACTTGATTAGCAAATAATGGATGCTACAGTGCAAGCTTTTAATTAGTTACACTTGATTTTTTGTTTTGTTTTGCAGTTTCTTTTTGGGGGATGTATTTTATTTTCTAGATTTGGGGCATTTGTAGTTCTATTAGCATTTTAGATCTTTTTTTTTTGAGAAAACTTAAATTTGAGTTGGGGGGAGAGGAGGGAGTATCTGGATGAATTTGGGGGAGGGGAAGAATATGATCAAAATATATGTAAATTTGAAAATGGTTTTTAAACAAGTAATAATGGCTCATGTCTTTAATCCCAGCACTAGGAGGCAGAGGCAGGTGGATTCTTCAATTGAGGCCAGCCTGGTCTACAAAGCAACTTACAGAACAGTCAGCGCTACACAGAGAAAACTTGCCTCAAGAAACAAACAAACAAACAAACAAACAAATGAATGAATAAAATGATTTTGGATAACAAAAGTATTAAAAATTAGAACTACTTATACATGTTACTAATAAACACAAACCTATTCTAATAAAGCTGCTGAGTGGCAGAAACAACAAAAAATGTGTTGTTTAATTTTGATATTTTTGTTGATTTCTGTGTTTTCTTGCTGTTTACTAATTTCTGATTTGGTCCCTTATCACTGGAGAAGATAATTTATATTGAATTAATGTTATCTTAATTTTAGAATTGCATACATTAGCAAAGTCCATCCTGGGAAATATTCTACGAACGCTTTGAAAATAATATAGGGGGACTGGAGAGATGGATCAGATGTTAAGAGCACTGGCTGCTCTTCCAGAGGACATGGGTTCAATTCCCAGCACCGACATGGCAGCTCACCACTGTCTGTACCTCCTTTTCCATGAGATCGACACCTTCATACAGACATCCATACAGGCAAAACACCAATGTACCAATGTTTAAAAAACCAAGCAAGTATGGTCAAAGAAAGAAAACAATATAGGTTGTATTGTTCTCTGCATAGTTTGGGGTCTGAATGGTCTACAGTAGAGGTCCAAGCCCTGTTTCCTTACTGCTATCTATTTGTTCTTTCCACTACTGAAAATGAGGAATTGAGCTGGGGTAGGGGCACATGATTTTAATCCCAGACTACGCAGGCAGAGGCAGGTGGATCTCTGTGAGTTTAAGGCCAGCTTTGAACAGTCTCAAGAAACAAAACTAACTAAATAAAAATAATGAAAGCAAGGAATTAAACTCTCCTCAATTACCATGTTGCTGTGGCTTGCTCATTTCATTTATGAATATTTGCTTCATTTGGGCTCTGATATTAAATGAATAGATACTTATGTCTGTGATATGTTGCTGTTGAACATATCGTTTTGCCATTATCAAATGCCGTTATCTCTTGAGACTTCAAGTTAACAACATAAAACAAATAATACAACTAAAACATAAGAAAAGGGCTTGGAAGGACATTTACCTTAAGATGATATGCAAATGACCAGTAAGCCTCTGGAAACATTCAACATCATTTGGCACTAGAAAATGAAACTTGATGTCACAGTGAGAATGGTCCTTCATATGTGTTAGGGTGACTACTACAAATTACATATCCTTAAGGATTTGGATTTGGAGAAATGGTACCCCTCATGTGTGCAGTTGGGGTCTTTCTTTCTTTCTTTCTTTCTTCCTTCCTTCCTTTCTTTCTCTCTCTCTTTCTTTCCTTCTTTCTTTGTTTCTTCCTTCCTTCCTTCTTTCTTTCTTTGTTTCTTTCTTTGTTTCGTCCTTCCTCCCTCCCTCCCTTCGTCCTCTCTCTCTCTCTCTCTCTCTCTCTCTCTTTCTTTCTTTCTTTTTCTTCCCCTTTTTTTGAGACAGGGTCTCACAATATAGCTCTGTCTGAACTAGAACTGGCCATGTAAACAGGCTGTCAATCTTGTATCTGTCATGCTTTCAAAACTAGTAACACACTAATGATGCTTACACATTGCCAAGTTCAGCTCCCAGGTCAGATGCCACCTGGCCCCACTCATTCGGATATCTATGTGCTGGATCTGGAGAAATATTTTCCTATTGTCCCAGTGAATCACAGGTCTCATCTCAATGGTGTTGATCTCTTTTAATCACAAATGATTCCTTAGCCCTAACCTGATCAGGTAAAAGCGATTCTTAGCCCAAACATCACACTAATAGCCCCATCCCAATTCTTAATAAAAGAAAGCTCTGGAATTGGCTCACCACTGATACATTAATGTCAGCATTCTTATTTTCCAAGGACCCACAGACAATGGCCCATTACACTCAGAGAGAATGTTCAGTAGTATTTCCAGGCCAAAATTCCAAAGTCTTCCTCCCCAAAGCAACACAGTAATGTTATCACAGAAATAGCCCCACTTCTCTGGGACCAGTTTCTGCCTGGTTTCATTTCTATTGCTGTGTAAAACACCATGACAAAATCAACTTGGAGGAGAAAGACTTTATGTGGCATGTAATTCCAGGTTATAGTCCAATTCAAGGTTGACAGCGTGAACCATCTCAAAGGACATTGAAAATTCTTCTCAATTCTTTCCTAAACCCCTGCTCTTCCCCAAATGGCTCCTCTTTAAGTGTTCAACCTAGACCTGAATATTTTCTCTGTGGGGTGATGGGGATGAAACAAAGTGTAGTATTTATTCAATACCCATCAAGAAAACTCTTTACGACAGACCAAGACAGAAACCCACAACCAATCAATATGTAGTGTTGGGGTGTCCAGTCCCAATGCATACATCTAAAAAGCACTCCCACACCCTAAGGCTCAGAGACTATTTCAGACTACAGGGTAGAAGAGCCAGAGGACCAGGGACTCTGCTATGAGTAACATCAGAAGTCACACCAGTGAAGTCTCACCAACCAGACTGTGAGCTAATGTGAGCTGAACAAGGAGGATAGCAATGACCATACCAACTGCTGGGGTGTGAGGAGCCCAGGAGGACTCAACCCTAGACAGAGACCTACAGGCAAATGGGCAAAGCTGGGAGCAGGGTTGCTGTGGATATCGCTCTGTATAAATAAAATGCTGTTTGGCCAGTGGCCAGGCAGGAAGTATAGGTGGGACAAGAAAGAAGAGAGTTGGGGGAAATGGAAGGCTGGGGGGAGTCACTGCCAGCCGTGGCCAGGAGAAGCAACATGTAAAGACACCAGTAAGCTACAAGCCATGTGGCAAAGTATAGATTAACAGAAATGGGTTAATTTAATGTAGAAGAAGTAGATAACAAGAAGCCTGCCATGGCCATATAGTTTGTAAGGAATGTAAGATTCTGTGTGTTTACTTGATTGGTTCTGAGCGTCTATGGCCTGGTGGGTGAGAGAGATTTGTCTTGACTGTGGGCCAGGCAGAAAAATCTAACTACACAGGGGAGGTGTTCTTCCCCGGAGAAGAGCACACCAACTGGTTGTCCAGTGCCAAATGGTTAGCCCTGAAAACATCCATGCAAGGAGCTTTGTATCGACTCAACAGCTTCTATTTGGGGATATATATGTATAAATATATACATATATACAAATACATATATGATGAAATAAATTGATGGAAAGGAGGCCATGCATTTGAAAGGGAGCAGGGAGGGGTATATGGGAAGGTTTTGAGGGAGGATAGGGAAGGGGGAAAATTTGTAATTGAAATACAGTCTCCAAAATGAACAAACAGATTAATCCTCTTTGTATCTTCCCTGAAAATTGAGGAAACCAGGCTTTATAGAGACAATGCTTAATTTTGAGAGCTTCTCTCTCTAGCTTAGTGATATTGAAAATGAAAATAGAAACATTATCCAACTTAGGGGAGCCAGAAGCAAGAGATAGTGTGTTCTGTGATGACACTGGGTCCCTCTCAGACAGCACTTATTTCAATCTCTTGTGTGGGGGCATGTGAATGAGATCAGTTTGTCAATGTGCACACATTGGGAGGAGGGACAGACAGATGAAGTGAACGCCCAAGTCTGTCTTGTGGTTTTGCAGTAAGATAAAGTTCAGATAGAAAAACCAGGGATTTGTACATCTAAGTAGTCCAGTCAAGCTGTGGTCCTGCCCACCTGTGACCTAGTCTCTGTCCCACCCTCAGTCTGTGAAGTGTCTGATAGGTTGCTAGAACTGGCTGACATCTCTTCCCAGGACACAAGTTGCCCTGTGGCTGGAGCTTTCTCCTTCCCCCAGCATGAGATCACTAGGGGGAAATTCTGGTGTCTTTGGGTTCATTGTTTCCATACTCATAAACTGAGAGACACAAGACTCTCTTTAGTATATCTACATTTTTTCTTTCCGTTCTCTGTTTCTTTCATTTTCTTTGTTTTGTGTTTAGTTTGTGGTTTTAAGTTTTTGAGACAGGGTCCCACAGTGTAGCCCTGGGTGACCTGATATTCAATGTGTAGACAAGTCTGTCCTTGACCTAACAGATATCCTCCTGCCTCTGTCTCTTCAGTGCTGGGTTTAAAGTCAAGAATGTCCACATTTCTCAGGGGAGTTGGGGATCGGGGACGGCAGGGGGCAAGAGGGATGTGAAAAGGGATGTGATGGGAAGGGTGAGAGAGGAGTATGGAAGGGAGAAGAGCAGCATGAGTTCCGAGGGGAAAGGGAAGGGGTGTTAGGATGGGGAGTGGGGAAAGGTGTGGAGTGGAGGCAGAGAAGACTCAGGGAAGGGGATGGGAGTGATAAGGAAGATGAGGTGGGCCAAAGGGAGGGGGTAGCTGGGTGGGTGAATGGAGAGGCTGGGGTGAGGGCTGTGGGGGGGGAATCCAATGCTGACATGTGTGAGAGGAAACAACAGTAAGAGAGAGGAAATGGTGAGCCAGGCCGGAAGCGGCAAGAGCATGAAGAGTACAGAGGTGTTGTCGGGACAGAGAGGACAGCATGGAAAGGAGGCAGGGATGGAGGAATCTAAGGCAGTGGCGGCGTGGGAGGCTGAGGTTTGAGAAGGAGAGAGCTAGGAGGGTAAGGCCCCCAAGGGTAGACGGAGATCAAGTCAGCGATGAGGGTGAGGTAAAGCATAGGCCAGGAGGAAGTACCACACCCTGCCCAAGGTCAAGAGCAGGTGAGGAAGGGTTGGAGGACTGGAGGGCATTGGGGGTTAGAGGTCCGATGGACACATAAATTCGGGAAAGGGAGAACAGCAGTGAGAGGCTGAGGGCTGCCTTCAGAGCAGAGAGGGGCCTAGAGCTGGGGCTAAAAGGAAGGCAAGGACCTGGGGGGTTCTAGACAGTAGGGGTAGGACAGGATGGAGTGGAGGGAGGGGGTCACCAGTCGGGGAGAGTGGAACGTGAGACCAGCCAAGCTTGGGGACTTGGGACAGGAACTGCAAGGAATGAAGAAACCCCACCAACAGCCCCTTATACTTCCTCTCTGGCTGCAGACAAGTGACTGATGCACAGGCCCAAAGCACCAATTTTATCCCTTGACTTTCTGCTCTGCCTCAACTGCCTAGGGTCTCCGAGGGTGTGTGGGGAGAGACCACATGAATTGGGGGGCCTGGGGACACCAGAGCCACAGAGACCAGGCTGTTCAGCTCCTGCCCAGGTGCCATGGCCTGTCTCAGGGAGAGGACCTGAGCCTCCTGGAATCTGTCCTAGAAGCTGATATAACCACACAACCTCTAACAGAAAAAGTGAATCGGGATATGACACAAAACCAGAATGCCTTGAAGTCAAAACCCTGATTCTGTAACTTCCATGAATCTCGACATCAGGAAGTTACCTTTTTATTCACAGTGTCCTTCACAACTGAGGCTGGGTTTACAGAATGAACCCATGACCTCGGCCACAGTTACCATATCCCTTAATTGCATCCTGGCTCTGCTACCTCTGTGCTGAAGGCTGCCCATGAGTTTAGGGGATTCATCAAGAGGGATCCAGGTACAGAATGTTGCAGCTCCAGAGAGGAAGAGACCTCCTAGTTGAGCTGATGATCTTAGGCCCTCATCATCCCCCCCTCCCCATCCTGCCAACCCCCCTCAGTCCAGACCCTGGGGTTTGCTCTCTACCTCACCCCACACTCTTTGCCTCAGAGGTTTTCAGAAAAGCTGAGAAGTTTCAGAAAATAGTATTTCAACAGGGGGTGAGACAGAGCTGGAGGAAATGGAAGTTCAGTGTGTCTAACCAGAAGCCACTGAAGTTTTGAAAACCATAGATGATCCCAGGGACAGGAGACACATGACCCCAGTTCCCTCTTCATATATTATTTATCCTCCTTCTCCTCACTTTTTCTCACTGTATAAACTGGGTTGTCAGCTTCTGCTAGTCCCCTTCATCATCTTCCCAGAGCTGAGGTTACGGGCAGAGATCACCACAGATGGCTGCACTTTCTACTTCACATACTGGACCAGCATCCAGTTCACCATCCTCACATCCCCTCCCCCCACCCTCCCACCCAGGAAGGAAGGTGCTTTAACCAACTCCTCAACCAGCTGGACCTCATGCCTCTGCCCCCTTGGAAGTCCATCCTCTTCCACCCATAAAACCTAAAGCAGGGGACATGTGGCAAAGTTTAAATCATGCAGGATACCGCCCGTGGTGCTGAGTGGCCAGAGCGAAGCTTCTGCCCTTGCCTCCAGGCCCTGCTAGGACACCTCCTGGGGAGACAGAAGCCGGCAATGGTGTTTGTTTCAGCAGGCATTGAAGAGTTTTGATTTAAAAGCACATACTAATATTACAACTTGACCAGCCACTTCTTGTAGACCATATATTAGAACAAATTGTAAAAGTTAAAAAATTAGAAGTATGAATAAGTCCCAGTTGCTGGAGATATCTCAAAGGTGTTCAACAACAGAGAACTCACTGGGACAAGACCTTCTGCCTGAATGAAAACCATAATCACCTTCTCTGATGATGACACATCGGTTTACAGAAATCTAGCAAAATGTTGATGTCTTACACTCTGTCAGAATCGTATCTCCTAGCTCAAAGTCCTGCCTCCATTCAAAAGAAACAGTCGGAACATATCTCAGATTGACAACAAAGATTCCACAATTGAGATATCTATATTATATTCCCTGCCCCTAAGTCTCAGGAACCACCATGCAGAAGTAATGCCTTATTTAATAGTAAATTTTTATTTCTCTAAAGATCTATTGTTATTTTATATGTATTCATCTCTTGTGTTTACTTTTATCATCCGTGTATGGGTATTTTTCCTGCACATAGGCATGTACCCCATGTACACGCGTTGCTGGCAGAAGCCAGAAGAGGCATCTGGTCCCCTAGAACTGGAGTTACAGACAGTTGTGAGCTGTAGGTGCTGAGAACTGAACCCAGGTCCTCTGGAAGAGCGGCCAGTGCTCTTAACCACTGAGCCATCTCTCTAGTCCTTAAAATAATGTGTTTACACAAGTTGGGGTGTGGTAAGGATGGATCTGGAAGGAGTGAGGGGTAAGTGTGTGCCATAAATATGATCCAAATACATGTGTGCAGGCATGACACTCTCAAAGAATGAAAACACCATGTTAAAAAGTCTTGTTTTTAGAGCCCACAGCCAGACATTATGCAGAAAATTGGAACCTTGGAACACTGAGCTTTAAATGTGATGTCTCTAACAAATCCCTGCTTAGAGCCCAGAACCCTTTGGGAAGGGGAGGTAGAAAGATTGTAAGTGCCTCAGCGTGGAGGACACCAAGAAAATAAAACCCCTTGTTTTACATCAGCAGGAGCCACGCTCATAGGGACTCACCGGGACTGAAGCAGCATGTACAGGTCCTCCACGGGGCTTCATCAAGTCCCTGTGCTTATATTATGACTCCAGGTTTAGTGTTTCGTATGGGATTCCTGACCATGTGAACAAATTTGTCTCTGCTCTTGGGTCCTCGCGTGGGTTCTTGCCCTTCTGTTTATCTGCATTGTCTTACTTTGACATAATAGCTTTGGTTTTATTTTGTTATATATTTTTCAATATTAGTGAAAGAATTTATGAATGAATGAGTGTAAATTTAGCCACGAGGATAAAGGTTAACAATGGAACTGTCATTTATACCTGCTGGGACAGGGAAAATCAGTTTGCTCCAAAGGAAATTACACTGGATATAAATAGGACTTCAGGGCAGATCAAGAGTAGTCGGCCATAAATAATGACTACCAAAGTGTGCGTGTGTGTGTGTGTGTGTGTGTGTGTGTGTGTGTGTGTGTGTGTGCTTGCTTTCATTTGGTTATAGTTAGGTGGGTTTTGTTGTTGTTTTGTCTTTTGGGGTGATTAATATTTCTTTGGTTTTTAGATTTTTGGCATCTGTAATTATATTGGCGTTTAGGATTGTTTTTGAGAAAGAATTGACAATTTGGTGGGTGGGTGGGGGAGGATTTGGAAAAACTTGGGGGAGGGGAAGAATGTGACCAAATTATATTTAAATTTAAAAATTGTGTTAAATTTAAAACTTTAAAAGTTTTAAAAAATTAAAAACTACTTACAAATGCTATTTATAAACTCATAGGAGAAAATTTATTACATCTACTGCTTTATAAAGAAACGGCTTTCCTTCTCTCTCCTTCCAGATCCCCAAGAGTGCTACTCAAATGCTCTTCCTCTGAGCCACAGCCCTTCTCCTCACCAGTGCCAGTGAGTACTTTTAGCTTCCTGGATGAGCTTGTCACTTTGAGACAAACCAACCTATTCCAATAAAGCTGCTGAGTGTCAGAAGTAACACACAAAAAAGTGATGTTTAATTTTGATATTCGTGTTGATTTCTCTAATTTCTTACTGTTTACTAATTTCTGGATTGGTCCCTTCTCACTGGAGAAGAAAATTTATATTGTATTAATCTTAACTTTATTTAAGAATTACTTACTTTAGCAAGGTCTATCTTGGGAAATATTCTAAGTACACTTGGAAAACAATAGACATTGCATTGTTCTATGCATAGTTTGGGGTCTGAATATTCTACTGTAGAGGTCCAAGCTCTGTATCTGTATTGATATCTGGTTGTTATTTACATCACTGAAAGTGAAAAACTGAGCCAGGGGTTGGAGCACACCTCTTTAATTCTAGCACTGTGGAGGCAGAGACCGGTGGATCTCTGAGAGTTCAAGGCCAGCCTTGAACTGTCTCAAGGAACAAAACTAAATAAATAAAAACAAAGAAAGGAATTAAAACCTCAATTGCCATGTTGCTATGGATTCTCACTTCATCTATGAATATTTGATTTATTGGGAAGCTCTGATGTTAAATGAATAGATACTTATGACTGTGCTATGCTGCTGTCGAATGCATCATTTTGCCTTTATGTAATCCCTTGATCTCTTGAGATCCCAAATTAACAACATAAAGCAAACAATACAACTAAAACCTGAGAAAAGGACTTGGAGGGACATCTACCTTAAGATGATATGCAAACGACCAACAAGCCTATGAAAACATTCAACAGTATTTAGCACTAGAAAATGTAACTGGAAATCACAGTGAGAATGGGCCTGCATATGTGTTAGGGTGACTGCTACAAAATAACTAACCCCTGAGTTCTAACTTCTCTTTCTCTTGTAGCTAGTCTTCCCTCTCCCACAGAACCAGTACTGTGAAGACAGGACACTAATATTAACAGTCCAAAGTAAGGAATGCTTGAAAATTAATCAGCAGTGGCTCTTCCCTTCTGGGGCCCATGTCCTTGTGTGGTCTTTAGTTGCACTAAACTGGGATGACACGTGTAGCCTTTAGATACACTAGAGAGGCTGAAATACCACTTCCAAGGCTAGACTGTTTTTAATTTTATGCAGTTCCTGGTCAAACACAACTCCAAAGGACTGTGAACTTTAGATTTGGCCCTCATCTACCTAAAAGCAGGTAGAGCCCGCAAGTAGAACAATGCAGAGGGCCCAGCTGTAGCTTAGCAGTTTAAAGTTTGCTCACATGGGTTAAAAAAAAAAAAAGCTAAAAGATACACAGTAAAAGAGGTCCAGATGGGAAAACCTCTAAAAAGGTTCCAGTGTGTTTTATAATGTGTATAGGCTTAAGAAAGAAAGAATATGGGTATAGACAGTCATTGAAATAAATAGTTTGAAAATAATAAAAGTAAAATCTTTAAAGAGAGAGCAAAAGAAATATAAAAGAAAAAAGAATAAGCCACATGGAGATGGGAAATATACAGGAATCTGGATCTTGTATGTTCCTGTATTGATTTTTGAATTTTTTGATTGTTGAGAAGCAAATGGCAGTTGCTAAGAGACATGGGATTGAAAGAGGGAAGGATAAAATAAATCATCCTAGATACATTAGGAATTCCTTAACTTTAAAATAGAAGTCAAAAAATGTATTTGTAAAATGGACCTTAAAAGATGCTATGCTGGTTTGGGGATTTAGCTCAGTGGTGGAGCACTTGCCTAGTAAGCACAACACCCTGGGTTCCATCCTCAGCTTAAAAAAAAAAAGATGCAATGCTTTGGGGAAGAGGTTTTGCTTTTGTTTCCACAAGTAACAAAAAAGCTGTGGATTTGTTTCATGTTAATGTGGACCAGGTTTGATCAAGGCAGGCCTCCTGAAACTTGACAGGTGATATCTATTAACAAAGGTTCTAGCTGGTCTTCCCAGGACTAGGCCATTATTTCACATTTTCTCAGGGACCTCTAAGGATGCTTTGCCCACAGACCACAGAAAGCAGTCTAGAGAAAATGACGTCCATATTCCCAATAAATGGTGTGGGTGCCTGTTGTTATTTGGAGGGTTATGGATGTTCGTTATCATTTTGGGGAATATAGTATATTGATACAAATTGAATTATTGTCATACTGTATATGTGTTTCTACTCTTGTTTGGAGTATTGTGCATATGCTGCTCATTTAAAAATGCAATGTTGCCCTCGTATCACAAGCAGGACACAAAATAAAGGACTACTGATCCTTACCAAGAAAAGTGTGTTTGCAGCTTTGACAACAGGCATCCTCTGAGACCAGGACAATATGACACCATTGCTGAAGAATAGAAACTGAATTCCAAAATCACCAGAAATTTCCAGAATTTAAAATCCTAAATCATGACATCACACCGATGGAATTCAAGTTTATCTGATACATGGAATACTTGCACCATAAATGATGTCGAGCTGTAGGCCTTGTGTACATCCTACTTCACAAATGAGTCTGTCAGATATGCTAATCCTGTAGGCTGAAGATGATGCCCCCAAGTGTAGAGAAACCTCTGGCAACTGTCAAGAAACCTGGCTGTTTTTGTCATAAACATTTTGTCAGGTTTTTTGGAAGTTGCACTTCCTGTTTTACTAGAGGTGAAAGCCTTAGAGAGATCAGGGAAATGGGGAAAGCCACAGCTAACCTTACCTTACCAACTCAGCAGCTTCTTAATGTGAGTCACTTCCTCTCTACCTACATCTATATGCCTTGCTGTTTTACTATCTGATTTATTCTCACTGTCCAGCTACATCACTTCTTCTTCCTGCCCAGCTCTGTCACTTAATGTCTTTTTGTTCAGACCTCCAGACCTTCATGGTTAACTAGTGTTGGAATTGATGTGTGTGCCACCAAACCTGGCTCTGCTTCCAGTGTGGCCTTGAACTTACATAGATCCAGACAGACCCCTGCCTGCCAAGTAATAGGATTAAGGGTGTGTCCTACCATTGCCTGACTTCTTTGTTTATTTAAAATGGCTTGCTTTTTCCTCTGATCACCAGGCAAGCTTTATTTATTAAAACACAAATAAAATATCAGCACATTTCAGTACAAATAAAATATCACCAAAAATCACTACTGAGACTTTCTGTAAAATGAAAAGAACTACTAGATGACCCATCTGTTCCATTTCTTGATGTATACCTAGAAAATTCTCTATCCTACAATAGAGATATTTTCAAATCTGTATTTACTGCTGCCCTACTCCTTATAACAAGGAAATGGAACCCATATACATATGCATAAACAGATGAATCAATATTTAAAACTGGGCTCAGATATAAAATGGAATGCTATTTAGTTTAATTAAAAGGAAATCAAAGTCTGCCACAATATGATGTATTTAAAGAGTGTAGATTAGTCAGTAATGTCATCCAACCTCAAAATGAAACAACCCTGGATTTTCCTACTCACATGCAGATCCTAGTTGATAATGTACACATGTTAACATGTGAGTGTAGGCGCAATGTTAAACTTGAAAGAATCCAAGAACAGTCTCAGTGATGAGGTAGCACAAAATTCAGGCAATGAGACAATTGTGGCATGAAATATGGTAGAAAGATGGTGATTTTTCTTCTTTCCACTCTGTCAGTATTTGTTTTTCTTTGTGTGTTTGTGTGTGTGTGTGTGTGTGTGTGTGTGTGTGTGTGTGTTTGCACATGGTAGATAAGGGAACTAAAAGTAATTTATAGTGAAAGAAAAAACCCTATATAAATCTCGATGGCGTTAGAATGGTGCCACTAACTGCAAAGTAGTTCACTAAGATAAATAGAATTTGGGTGCAGAGTGATTGTTTGAATGTTTACTTTAAACCCTCTGCTTTATTTTCCTTTTATTTTTATATTATATTATTTATTTTATTTCATTACAATAAAGTGATTTTCTTTTAAAAATGCAATGTATGATTAAGAAACGAAGTTAGTAGTTAGTCTATAATAATCAAATGTGTAGTCATAGTAGGTATGTTTTCAAACATAAATAGACATATTTAGATAGAAATATGGTCTCCAAACACTCCAAAGACCCATCGAATACAGCATTTAAAATGTTTTGTTAACCTTAGGTTTTTCATGACAATGAGACATGTCTGCTCCTGGCAGTACCAATTTCCTTCACAAAACTATGATGGGCATCAAAGAAACTCCACAGAAGTTTGCTTTCACTGTGCAAGACTTGACTTTATGCTGTATGAACTGGACATGTAGGACTCACAGAAAAGTGAATGCTGAACTTTGCTGAAACAAGATGGGACTGTCATTTAGGGTTCCTGCTTCATGGAAGAGTTTGCCAAACATTCTGCAGGATACAGAGGAAAGTGACTGACAAACTTTGCTAATAGAAGGCAGGATAATCCTTCAAGTTTCCTGCTTCATTGAAAAGTCTGCGAAATATTCTGGGCCTGTAAACCAAAGATGGATGCCCCGACATTGCAGAGGAATTTTGGATGACTGTCTAGGCAGGTAGCTGTCTCTGTCATTTCTAGAGTTTTGGAAGTAGCTTGCAATGTACTTTTTGTTTACTCAGATAATTTTACATGTTTCTGGGATCTTTGATGGAATTAAAGACTAAATAATTAAGGTTTCAGTTTTCCTTAGTTATGATAGAAATTAAATTAGGAATAAAACTTTGGAGTCATTAAGATGGGATGAATAGTGGAGTGTTTTCTCTAAATTTCCTAAATACAAATGGACTGAATATTATAAATGTAATTCTTACTTGATAATTGTTTTTGTTGTATGTAATTTTACTATGTTAAAGTTAAAACCTTCCATTTTTTTAGGTTTTAAATTTCACTTTTAATTATCTTTTACTTAATATAATATATGGATACATACTATATATATATATACTTGAAATTCTTATTAAAGTGATTTTCCTTATTTGTGAAGAAATATGACTTGTTAAATGGTGTGGACACCAACTTCTCTGTACATACCCTCAATTCCAATGTTAACAATTCCTTTAAAAAGGCAAAAGACACAAAAATTTAGCATTTACAAAACCAGTCTGTACAAACCATATCACCAGAGAGGGAAAAATAGCTTGTGGTAAATAAGTCAATTTTCTTTTAAAATAAAAAAATAAAGCCCCCAAATAATTCCCCTTATCACATTTTTCTTTTCTTTTGGGAAATAATCTGAGTGTTTTTAGAGTAACTTCTTTGAAATTAATTTGTGCCTTAACAGTGAGGTCCTACATTAAACATACCATGTATGAGAAACTCAGTTTTCCACCATCACTTTTTACATAGATATTAAAATAGATATTACTTAAAATATATTACTGGAAAATTAATTTAAAATCGATCTTTGATAGTCGTATCAAGTGTAAAGCATTAAAAAAAATAAACTAACCAAGACTCTATGACGCTATTGCTTCAGCTTTAGGAAATGTCTACCTACTGTTCTGATCAATAGGTTTGTAGGTTCTGAAACACATAGGAAAAGTCCCTGCCTGTCATCATATTTCACAAAGTCTCTTTGGACTATTTTATAAATGGAGCTGCAAACTACCCGTAGCCAAGCTTCCCACTTGCACACATTGTCGTAATGCAATGGGATGCTTCCTTCTTCTTATGTGAAGTCAGAGGGGAAAACTGCTGCTGCTCATTAACAATGAACTCTAAAACAATGCAGTATAACAACCAAAGGAAGTCCCTCATTCTAACAAATCTCTTAATTGAAGAGCTTAGGAAAGTAGATTGGAGCAATCAAAATGGTAACTGATGTGCCTATTCTATGCAGGACGTCTTACCTTCACCTAGAAGGCAGAGAGGTCTTCCTTTGGCTGTTCATCTACATTAGAGACAGGACCTCAAATATCCACATCTCTACACCCAGGAAGTGCAGCCTTCCCACCCCAAGAAAAGCTCTCTCATTTGCCAGCTCTCTTAACAAATGCTACACAGAACATCAGAGACAGCTTCAGTGTCTTGAGCACAGGGGTTAAGGAACTGTAGCAGGGCAAACAACTCCAGGTTATTTGTGTTCTGCTCCTTAAATTAATAGGAAAAAGATTTCTGATTATTAAAAAAAATCCTTTATGATTCAGGGAGTGTTCTACTTAGGCAGCTGAGAACATTGAAATGACCCTGAGATGACATGTCACAAATACTCTGCCAAAGGTGACTTGCACAAGTGGTTACCCGAAAGCTGAAAGGGAGCACAGTGGCATGTGTATCTGGTATGATATTTAAAACTTCATTGGAAATTGCCACCTAAAGTCCAAAGGATAAGCTTAACACTTATTGAACCATTTCAGTGTTAATTATTTTTTTATTTTTATTTTTTATTTTTTTGGTTTTTTGAGAAAAGGTTTCTCTGTAGCTTTGGAGGCTGTCCTGGAACTCATTTTGTAGACCAGGCTGGCCTCGAACTCACAGAGATCCACCTGCCTCTGCCTCCTGAATGCTGGGATTACAGGCATGAGCCACCACCACCTGGCTTCTTCTTCTTTTTTCTTTCTTTCTTTCTTTTTTTGAGTCTCATTTTTTATTTTATTTTATTTTATTTTTTGGTTTTTAGAGACAGGGTTTTTCCGTTTATCTTTGTGCCTTTCCTGGGACTCACTTGGTAGCCCAGGCTGGCCTTGAACTCACAGATATCTGTCTGCCTCTGCTTCCCAAGTGCTGGAATTAAAGGCGTGTGCCACCACCGCCTGGCTTCAGTGTTAATTTTAAGGTAAAATAATTAATGACATTGATATGATATGGAATATGAGTTATGCTAACAAAATGTGTTAACAGGTACTCTAGTACCAAATTCAACTTAAAGGGCCAGACAAATTTTTCTTTTCTGTTCATTTATAAGATGGATGTTCCTCTTCTATCTGGAACCGTGTTTTAAAACAAACCATTTAAATATTCATATTTAATATATTTTCAGTCCATGAAAAAATTCTTTGGTCAAGTCTGAGGCAGGGTACCTAGCTGGCAAGTTCTGCTTTTGGAAGAG
>NW_023413220.1:0-8786 GCF_903995425.1 Onychomys torridus
TTAGCTTGGGGATTTTGTGGGACTCCTAAGAATTGGAATAGGGTGTCCCTGAGTCTTTTGCCTGTTCTTGGGAACATTTTCCTTCTACTGGGTTACCTCATCCTGCCTTGATATGAGTGTTTGTGCCTCATCTTATTGCATCTTGTTATGCCATGTTCAGGTGAAATTGCTGGAGGCCTGCTCTTTGTGAAGGGAAATAGAGGGCAAAGCATCTGGGGAAGGAGGGAGGTGGGGTGTGTGTGACTGAAATGTGTGGAGGGAAGGAAGGCTGGTGGTCAGAATGTATTGTATGAAAGAAGAATAAATAAAACATAAAAGGAAAAATTATAATGGACAAGAGAGAAATATTTTGCTTCCCCCATTTACAAGATTACAATGCTCAAATAGACATTCTTTGTGTATTGCTGGATAGTTACTGAAGGGTAAGAGTAATATCCCCTAAGGTGAGAGATGCAGAAGCCATTGTGTTAATATGATGAGCCCAGAACTGTAGCGAATGTGCTTACCTATTAGAGTAATTTAAATCAGTTTTGGCTAAACATAAGGGAAGATTTTTTCAATGGAAAGAATGAATGAGAATAGAATGTATATGGAAGGATAGTTGAGAGGCATTAAAGGATTTGATGCTGAACAAAACTCTAGGAGCTTTGAAGTGTAGCTAGGTGGAGAAAAAGACCAATATCCAAATTAAATAACATTGGTTACAATAGGAAAGAATCTAATTCTACTTGTTACAGCAAACTTTTAGCTGTTATTTGAAGCATTTCATTTTCTCTCATATAACTCATAGAAGATGGTGGTATTCTCCAGTACAAAATTCCTATACCTGCCATTCATTAACTAAATATTTGGCAGTTACCTGACAGGTACTTTATATATGACACATATTCAATTATCATATGAAACTGTTTTTAATTTAGTTGGTGTCAATAACAGAATACCATAGACTAGGTAGCTTTAAAACAACTAAAAACTATTTACTACTTTATATCCTGGAGGACAGAATGTCCAAGATCAAATAGCTGGCTAGTTGGGTACCTGGTGTGCCCCTCACCCTTCACATACTTTCCTTCTTGCTTCATCCACATATGGTGTAGATTGGGACACAATATGTCTGGTCTATTCACATGAGGGTCAAAATCTCCTATACAGTTTCTAGAATCATTATTCAATCTAAATGTAATTGTTGCCAAGTGTTGTGCCACAGGTCTTTAGTTCTAACACTCAGAAGACAAAGGCAGGTGGATTTCTTTGAGTCAAGGGCAGCCTGTTCTATATAGTAAGTTCCAGGCCATCCAAGGATATACAGTGAGACCCGGTTTCAAAAGTAAATAAATGAACAATCAAACAAAATCAGCTTCCCAGGGCCCTGGTCATTTCTACTGTTACATTAGCAGATATTTTTCAACTCATGAGCTGTGTGGGGTGCTCTGTATTTAAGGTGTACATGAGGATAAGGCTGGAGGAATGCAAGTTCAAGGCCTATCTAAGTTACAAAATGAGTTCAGTATCAACTATCAACCTGAGCAATTAAGCTGACACTATCTAAAAATAAAAAATTAAAACAAAATGCTAGGGAAGTTACTCAGTGATACTATGTTTTCCTGTTTTTCACATGTTTCTGGATATTATACCTCTGTATCTCTCTCACACACACATACACACCAAAGAAAAAATGAATTACCAAATATGAATGTTGGAAAAAAACCATGAACACTGGGTGCATAACAAAGTTTAATAGTGTCAATTGTATGATAAATAACCAACACAATTCTCAAGTTTCAGAGCTAGAGAGATGGGTCAGCAGTTAAGAGCACTGACTTTTTTATCCATAAGCCCTGGATTCAATTTGTAACACCCACAAGGTAGTTCACAACCTTCTGTAACTCCAGTTCCAGGAGATCTGATGCCTCTAGTAGCAATACACACAGAGAGGTGGTGAACATACATATATACAAGCATGTACATACACACACACATTATGTGTATATATATATATGTGTGTGTATATATAAATATATATGTATATATACATATAAATGGATGTACATATACTTACTTACATACATACATACATACATACATATATATCTGACTGTTGAACCATCTAGCATGTGGTATTCCACGCTTCCCACATTAAAGCTGACCTATTGAGGTTTTATGCATTATTTTTTCTTCACTACTTTGTTTAAAATTTGATATCTTATTATTGACATCCCTCTATTTATATTTGTTTTTGTAGACAATGTTTCTCTTTGTAGTTTTGGTGCTTGTCCTGGATCTCTCTCTCTGTAGACCAGGCAGGACTGGAACTCAATGAGATCTGCCTGGCTCTGCCTCCTGAGTGCTGGGATTAAAGGCGTGTGCCACAGCCATGTGATGACACTCATGTATTTTTAAATCATTCCATTAGTTGTAGAAATTCATGGAGAAAATCTGAAGGTGGTGGGATAAATCTGATATGTGCAAATTTTGTAACTACAAAACTAAAAATATGGGAAGTATATCTATTTCCCCAGCCCAGTATCATTAATATGGAGATATTTTTGTAAACCCAAAGAGTACAATATACATTCCATTGGCATTTTTCATAAATTTTTTCATACAATAAATTCTGATCATGATTTCTTCCTTCAATTCTTCCCAGATCTTCGCCATCTACTCACCTTCCCGGCCCCAAATCCTTTCTCTCTCTCTCTCTCTCTCTGTCTTCTCTCACTCTCTGTCTCTCTGTCTCTGTCTCTGTCGTTCTTTAGAAAACAAGCAAAACAATACAACAAAACCAAGAATTAAAAAAAAAAACACAAGACATACACTCTCCCCACAAACACAAAATTGTATCCCAGATGATTTTAAAACAGATTTTATGCTCAAAACACTGGACTGGATCCACTGCCAGAGTGAAAAGAATATGAACATAAATGAAGGTTTTGTCTAATAAAGGGGGAAACTGGTAAGAATATAAATATCCCTTTGTAAGGTTTAACTTCAACAGATCCAGATCTGCAACACACCCAGCTTAGTCTCTTTCCTGTACTCATGCAATACCTTGAAATCTTGAGTCTGCATCATAAAGAGAAGGAATATGAATGTTCTCTTCAAGTGACTTCCTATCCTAAGTCCTCTTCCTGATCTTGAACTTTACCTTCTCCCAACATTCCGAAGACACACCTCTGCTTTCCCCTGTGACTGAAGGGAGTACAAGTCAGGAATATTTAGAGATATGACATGTACCGTGAAATGTAAAAGAGTGGAGAGCCATGGCATAGGTCGGGATAATTGGAGACAGGAAAAACCAATTGTGCAGAGACTTCCTTTCTCCATGCTGAAACCTGTAGTTTGAAGAGAGTTAGCTCGGAGAGGGTGACTTTTGGAAGGAGGCTTTCAGAAGGCACGACGCCCAGGCAGGTGGAGTTGCAGAAGCCATCAGCGCTGCAAGTAGTCCAGGGACACTCTTCTAGGAGACTGAGAAAGTGCACCCCCACGCCAGAGGGGGCGCCAGAGAGGCGAGGCTTCCAGCAGCGTCTCTCCAGGGTTCTCCCCTCAGCCAGGGCGTGATTTCCTTCTCCACAGTTCGAGAGCAGGAGGAGGCGCCAGGAGTGCCATCCCAGGCCGCCCACTCAGCAGGACCTGGAAACTCAAGCCCCAGTCTGCTGGTTCAAGGTGAGGAGGGCGAGAAGCAGCCATCTCAGAGTCCAGTGACCCTGCTCTTGAACCCACGCCCTTTGGTCTCGGGTTCTGTCCTTTAGACTTCCATTCCCACCAACCGCCCCTTGTTTTCCTAAAGTCCCAGGTCGAAGCCCAGGGCCATCTCCCCAGCAGGCCCGCCGGCCCCTGGTTGCCAGAGGTGGTCCATCTCAGAATACACCCACACTTTCCTCCCTCTAACCCCCATGTCCACCTCCTCCCCGGGCTGCCAGCCTGCGCCCCCATCCCCCACTTCTCTGCTTTTCCACCAGTCGCCGCCATTTCCAAAGACACCATAAGCCTGGCTGTGGTCCTGGTGGTGGAGGTAGTGCAGGCCTCTAGTCCCAGCCCTGGGAGCAGAGGCAGGGGATTTCATCCCAGCCCTGGGAGCAGAGGCACGGGATTTCATCCCAGTCCTGGGAGCAGAGGCAGGGGATTTCATCCCAGCCCTGGGAGCAGAGGCAGGGGATTTCATCCCAGCCCAGGGAGCAGAGGTAGGGGATTTCATCCCAGCAGTATGTGGCAGAGGCAGGGGCATTTAATCCCAGCACTATGTGGCAGAAGCAGGGGGTGTTTCATCCCAGCGCAGGGAGGCAGAGGCAAGGAGATTTAGTCCCTGCACAGGGAGGGAAAAGTAGCAGGATTTATTCCAGTCCTGGGAATCAGAGGCAGGGAGATTTAATATCTGCTCAGGAGGCAGATGCAGGGGGATTTATTTGCAACACTTAGGAGGTTGATGCAGGGGAATTTATCCCCAGAACTATGAGGCAGATCTAGAGGGATTTACTTCTAGCACTCAGGAAGCTGATGCAGGGGGATTTAATTCCATCACTGGGAGGGAGAGCTGGGGGATATAATCCCAGCACTTAGGAGGCAGAGACAGGGTGATTTAATTACAGAGCTGGAAGACAGACACAGGGGTATTTAATCTCAGCACTGGGTAGCAGAGTCAGGGGGATTTAATCCTAGCAATGGGAGGCAGAGTCAAGAATATTTATTCCCATCTTTGGGGGAGGGATGGGGAGAACCAAGTGGATTTAATATCAGCTCTGGGAAGCAAAGATAGGGCGATAATCCCAGCAGTTGGAGGCAGATTCTAGCTGATTGATTTCAGAACTTGGAGGCAGAAGCTTGAATATTCAATTCTACCACATGGCATGCTGAAGCCAGTGATTTAATCCTTTGAGTGGAGCAAGAGGCAAGGGTATTTAAGTCCGTCACTGGAGAGGCAGAGGTAGGGGGTTTCAATCTGAGCACTGGGAGGCAGAGGCAAGACGAATTATTTCCAGCATTTGCGAGTCAGAGTTATAGGCTAGAGGATTTAATTCCCGCACTCAGAGGCATGAATTAGATGTTTTACTTCTAGCACACAAAGGAAAACACATGGTGGATATAATTCCACCAGTTGGGAGGCTATTGCTGTGAGATTTAATACCTCTACTGGGAGGGACAGACAGGTGCTTTAAATTTCAGCACTGGAGAGGCAGATGTAGGGGATTTAATCCCAAAATTGGGATACAAAGGCAAGTGGATATAACTCCAGCACTGGGAAGACTGATGAAGAGTAATTTAATCCCAGCACTGGGTGTCAGAGGCAGTGGGATTTAATAGTAGAAATGGGAGGCAGTGGCAGTGGCGGGGTACTCAATCCCAGCAAAGGCTAAAGCTGTAGGATATAATTCCAGCACTTGGAGGCAGAACCTGGAGGATTTAATTTACCACTTAGAAGGTTGATACAGGGAATTCAATGCTAACACTTGGTGTCAGAGGAAGGGAGATTATATTCCAGCATTTGAGAACCTGATGCAGGGGGATTTAATCCCAAGACAGGGAAGGAGATTCTGGGGTATTTAATTGCTGCACTTGAGAGGCTAATGCAGGAGTATTTAATCCCAGTACTGGAAAGGGGAGGCATGCGGATTTAATATTAGCACTGGGAGGCAGAGCACTTGATTTAATTCCAGCACTTGGAAGGCTGATGCTGTGTGATATTTCCCAGCACTGGGGGTGACAGGTAGGGGATATAATCCCAGGGCACAATAGGCCAATGCATGGTGATTCAACACCACTTGGGAGTCTGTTTCATCAGGATTTAATCCCAGTACTGGGAGGGACCAACAGGGGAATTTATTTCAGTACTGGGAAGCAAAGGCAGGGAGATTTAATCCCTGTGCATGAGGCAGAGGCAGGAGAACTTAATTCCAGCACTCAGGAGGTTGATGCAGTGGAGTTTATCCCCAGGACAATGAGGCAGAGGCAGGGGGATTTAATTCCAGCACTCGGTAATCTGATGCAGGGGTATTTAATCCCAGCACTGGGAGAGAGAAGAAGGGGAATATAATCCCAGCACATAGGAGTCAGAGGCAGGGATATTTAATTACAGCACTGGAAGTCAGGGGTATTTAATCTCAGCAATTAGTAGCAGAGACAGGGGCATTTAATCCTAGCAATATAGGCAGAATCAAGGATATTTATTCCCATCTTTGAGGGGGGCAACTGGGAGAGCATAGGGGATTTAATATCAGCTCTGGGAGGCAAAGGGGGGGCGATTTAACCCCAGCAGTTGGGGGCAAATTTTAGAGGTTTGATTTTCAGAACGTGGAGGCAGAAGCTGGGGTATTTAATTCCACCACTTGGCATGTTGAAGCATGAGATTTAATCCCTTGATTGGAAGGATAATTAAGTGTGTTTAAGTCTATCAATGGAGAGGCAGAGGTAGGGGTTTTAATCTGTGCACTGGGAGGCAGAGGCAGGAGGCTTTAATCCCATCACTGTGTGGGGAGCAAAGGCAGGAGAATTTAAACCCAACACGGGGAACAAGAGGCAGGGGGATTTAATGCCATCACTAGAGGACAGAGGCAGGGGGATTTAATACCATCACTTGGAGTCAGAGACAGGGGGTTTTAATCCTGGTACAGGGTTCCAGAGGCAGGGGCAATTAATGCCAGCACTGGGGAAGCTGATGCGTGGGGGATTTAATCCAAGGACAGGGAGGGAGAAGCACAGGTATTTAATTCCAGCACTCAGAGGCAGAAACTGGAGGATTTAATTCCACCACTTAGGAGGCTAATGCAGGGGGATTTAATTCCCTGACTGGGAGGGACAGTCAGGGGCTTTAAATTGCAGCACTGGAGAGGCAGTAGTAGGAGGTTTTAATACCTACACTGGGATGCAGTGTCAGGCGGTTATAATTCCAGCACATGGGAGGCAGAAGCAAGGGTATGTAATCCCTTGTCTGGGAGGGAGAGGCAAGGGTATTTAATTCCAGCACTCAAGAGGCAGGGTTAAAGGGGATTAAATCCCAGCACTGTGAGGCAGATGCACAGGGATTTATTCCCATCATTTGAAGGCAGAAGCAGGAGGATTTAATCCCAGCACAGGGAGGGAGAATCAGGGGTATACAATTATAGCACTCCGGAGGCAGATATAGGGTAATTTAACCCCAACACTGGTAGGCAGAGTCAGGAGGAATTAATCCCAGCATATTGGAGTCAGAGACACAGGCCAGTGGATTTAATCCTAGCGGTCAAAAGCATAAACCTGGAGGATTTAATTAAGCACTCAGAGGCAGAAACTGGATGATTTAATTCTAGCACTCAAAGGCAGAACATGGAGGATTTATTTCTACCGCTTGGGAATCTAATGCTGGGGGATTTAATCCCTTAATTGGGAGTGACAGTCAGGGGTGTTAAATTGCAGCACTGGAGAGGCAGAGGCAACAGGATTTAATCCCAATACTGGGATAGAGATCCAAGGAGAATTAATATCATCTGTCGTACTAGGTATGGGGATATATTTCCAGTGCTCGGGACGCTGATGCAGTTGAATTTAATCCCAGCACTGGGCATCAGAAGTTATGGGATATAATCGTAGCAAACGGAGGCAGTGGTGGGGGGACTTAATATCAGCATTCAAAGGCTAAAGCGGGAGGATTTAATTTCAGAACTCTGAGGCAGAACCTGAAGGATTTAATTGACCACTTGGAAGGTTGCTACAGGGGGATTCAATGCAAACACTGGGAGTCAGATGCAGGGAGATTTAATTCCAGCACTTGGGAAGCTGATGCAGGTGGATTGAATCCCAAGACATGGAATGAGAGTCAGTGGTATTTAATTGCTGCACTTGAGAGGCTAATGCAGGAGTTTTTAATCCCAGCACTGGAATGAGGTGGGCATGGGGATTTAATCTTAGCACTGGGAGGCAGAGCACTTGGATTTAATTACAGCACTTGGAAGGCTCATGCAGTGGGATATTTACCAGCACTGGGAGGGAGAGGCAGGGGATATAATCCCATCACATAATAGGAAGATACAGGGTGATTGGAACACCAGCACTGGGAGGCAGAGACAGACTGTTTAATCCAAGGGTCAGAAGCAGAAGCTGGATGATGAAATCATGTCCTGTAGTCAGAAACTGGAGGATGTAATTACACCACTCAGGAGGCTGTTGCTTCAGGATTTAATCCCAGCACTGGGAGGGAAAAGCAGCAGGATTTTTTCTAGTGCTGGGAGGCAGAGGCAGGAAGATTTAATCCCTGCTCAGGAGGCTGAGTCGGGTGATTTAATTCCAGCACTCAGGAGGTTGATGCAAGGGAATTTATCCACAGGATTATGAGGCAAATCTAGGAGGATTTAATTCCAGCACTTGGAAAGCTGATGTAGGGATATTTAATCCTAACATTGGGAGGGAGAGGAAGGTGAATATAATCCCATCACATAGGAGGCAGAGGCAGGGGGATTAATCTCAGCACTTGGTAGCAGATTCAGGGGCATTTATCTTAGCAATGGGAGGGCAGAGTCAAGGATATTTATTCCCAACTTGTGGGGGCTGCAGGGGAGAGCCAATGGGATTTAATAACTGCTCTGGATTGCAAAGGGAGGGGGATTTAATCCCAACAGTTGGAAGCAGATTCTAGAGGATTTATTTTCAGAACTTGGAAGTAGAAGCTGGAGTACTTAATTCCACCTATTGGCATGAAGAAGCAGACAATTTAATCCCTTGACTGGAGGGAGAGGCAAGGGTATTTATGTCCATCACTGGAGAGGCAGAGGTAGGGGGTTTTATTCTGAGTACTGGGAGGCAGAGGCAGGAGGATTTAA
>NW_023413221.1:0-13773 GCF_903995425.1 Onychomys torridus
GGAACTTCATGCGTCTGCCTCCATCTGTGATATGGATAGCTAAGCAGCAGTAGCAGGCTGTAACACTGGCCACCACACAGGTTGTGCTGTTGGCATTTCAGGGCCCCTAGGCTTCTCATCCAGAGATTTCTGAGAGTGACAACATGACTGATTAAGTGTTGGGGTCCCACACATTGTGCTGGGAGCCCGAAACAAGGAAGGAGCCATAGATCTCACAGTTTTCATGAAGTGACAACCAGGCCTGTTTTTTTTCTGGGGACAAGGGGCAGTTTCTCAGGCAAAAGAGAACACAGTGGAGGAATAGCTCATACCCATTACAAAAAAGCCTGTTTAAATGTGTGGATATCTGCATGTATCTTCAGCCCCATGGGAGGTTTTTATATTTGTGTGTGACACGTGAATGTGCATCTTCATCAGTGTGAGGATGTACTTGAAGTTGTGAGCATTATTCATGTGTGCTTGGGCATGTATGCCTGTGTGTTCACATTCAGGTGTGCTTCCATGCACGGATGTCTATGGGCTTGGGATTGTGTGTGTGTGTGTGTGTGTGTGTGTGTGTGTGTGTGCACATGTACATGTATAATTCTTTATAGGTGCCTGTTTTCAAGTCAGAGGACATATTTGGAGTTAGTTCTCTTCATCCATCTTTACATGGGCTCAAGAGTTGATCTCATGTCCTCAGGCTGGGACAGCAAGTGCCTCTATACTTAACACATTTCCTGGACCTGAACACCAATGTAGGGATGGGGAGGATTGGCTGATTAGAGGAAAGTGTACAATATTCCGTCCTCTGACCAGTCTCCTCATCAATCCTCCATAGTGTAATCCAGTGCTACATTTTTTGACCAGTCCTTATATTCATTTCTAGGACCTTTTGTCTATACCCCTGTACCCTCCCCACACCCAATAGATTGACACTGCTCTAGTCTTCCCAAGAGCCAGTTATCAATGGCTCTACTGCTGCCATGGGAAACTAACCACAGCTCAAAATGCACTAATGCCAGAGCTAGGAGAGAAGAGTGCTGGCTACCCTTAGGAGGTGGGAAGGCCCATGAGCTTTAGAAGAGGGATGCTTCTGTGGATTCCTTTTGCAGGAGGAGGCTGTGAGCTGCAGGGTCTATTTCCCAACTGCTTCTTACCTCACCTCTCTGCATGCTATGGGAAAATGCTTTTGTACACTGGTTTAATAAATCACTGATCTGCCAGCAGCCAGGCAGGAAGTATAGGTGGGATGAGCAGATAAAAAGAATTCTGGAAAGAGGAAGGACAGAGTCAGGAGTCACCAGGCAATCACAGAGGAAGCAAAATGACAAGGCAGAACTGAGAAAAGGTATCAAGCCACATGGCTAAACATAGATAAGAATTATGGGTTAAATTTAGTGTAAGAGCCAATCAGTAATAAACCAGAGCTAATGGCCAAGCAGTTATAATTAATATAAGCTTCTGAGTGATTATTTTATAAGTAGGCCACTGGAATGCAGGGGCTTGGTGGGACCAGAGAAACCTTCCAACTACATCTACATGCCTAAAGGAGCTGGACCCCATTACCATTTTGGAGTTGTGCATTGTTGTGTGCATGGGTGCATGTGTGTGTGTGTATAGCATTAGGTATAGATGTCAAAGGACAAACTTGGATTCTGCTTTTTCAGGTACCTTCCACTTTCTGAGACCAGGTCTCTCTATGGCCAGAAACTGCCACATGGGCCAGGCTAGAGGTGGTGACTGGATGTATCCATGGATTCCAGAGATTCAAACTCATGTTTTCAGGCTCCTGAGGTTGAGCTCTTTACTGACTGAGCTTTTTCTCCAACCCCCTAGAGCCTTTTGAGCCTCCTCAAATCCAATCTTCTCACAGTCTTCTCCCTTAGATCCCTTACAGATTCCAGGACTGGAGTCTAGGTCCTCCTCAGGTTGGCTCTTATACACCTTTCATTACACCTCTGAAAAAGGTCACCAGAACTGAGTTATGTCACCCCCCCCAGAAATACCTCTCCTGCTCTGAAAGCCTCCTGGCCACCTTTACGTTGTCCCCATTCCATCTGTCTAGACAATAGCAGAGCTCCTATATTCTCTAGAATAGAAACTATCCTTGCTATCAGAGCCCCAGTTTACCTCATGGGCTGTGCCAGACAAGGTAGATGGGTGCAGCCCCACCTTAGGCTTTGCTGCTGGAGTGGCCAGCTTCCCGTGTCTACTTCCTCCTCTGAGAAATGGCCGTAGCTAGAGAAGACCCTCTTGGGACTGATGGGGGATTGGAGCCACTCCATAGACTCTGCCTCAAGGTACATGCGTGGGATTCCCCACTTAGGAGGTGGAGGCACAAGGATCAGGTGTTCAAAGTCATCCTCCATGGCAGCAAGTTAAAGGCCAGTCTGGACTTCCTGAGATGCTATATAGTCAAGTACCTATAGAGGGTGAATTTAGAACCAAGTTTCCTTATAAATCCTGTCATCCACCTGTGCAGTGCCCACTGTGTTTCCCACACAGATCCTGTCATCCAGCTGTGCAGTGCCCACTGTGTTTCCCACACAGATCCTATCATCCAGCTGTGCAGTGCCCACTGTGTTTCCCACACAGATCCTACCATCCAGCTGTGCAGTGCCCACTGTGTTTGCCACATAGATCCTATCACCCACCTGTGCAGTGCTCACTGTGTTTCCCACATAGATCCTATCATCTACATGTGCAGTGCCCACTGTGTTTCCCACATAGATCCTATCACCCACCTGTGCAGTGCTCACTGTGTTTCCCACATAGATCCTATCATCTACATGTGCAGTGCCCACTGTGTTTCCCACATAGATCCTATCATCCACCTGTGCAGTGCTCACTGTGTTTCCCACAGATCCTATCATCCACTGTGCAGTGCCACTGTGTTTCCCACACAGATCCTATCATCCACCTATGCAGTGCCCACTGTGTTTCCCACACAGATCCTATCATCCAGCTGTGCAGTGCCCACTGTGTTTCCCACACAGATCCTATCATCCAGCTGTGCAGTGCCCACTGTGTTTCCAACACAGATCCTATCATCCACCTGTGCAGTGCCCAGTGAGGTGAAGACAGGATTTCTGACTCCCTCCTCACTCTATGGAGAGTTCTCTCTAACCTGACCCTCAGCAGATGGAGAAACGGTGTCAGAACTTCAGACTGTACACAAAATTTAGTTGAGGCTCCTCTGGCCCTGTCTGCTCTGGCTTCCAGACATGCCCAGAGTAGTAGCAACTCCTCTGTGTCCAAAGCACACACAGGGCTCTGCACTGGCATTGCCTTGTGAATAGTGGCCCAAGAGGAGAACAAGAAGGGTTTGTCCTAAAGGTCCTTGTGAGGAATGATCTTTATATTTTCTTCAGAGAGAAATTGAGCCTAGCATCTTCATGTCTGCTCCACTTCTCTGTTTCTATTGGACAGGCACTTTTGACCACTGTGAAGCCTGCTGGTGGCCAAGACAGTTACCCTAACTTGCATCTGGGGAAATGTAGGAAGAGGAAGAGGCTGACTCTTTACTGCATTCCTTATAACTCCCTCTGAGTGAACAAGTAACTTCCTTAATTTTATCTTTATATTTCTTTACCTACAAGGTGTTGCTTGACCTGCCTGTGACTCTAGCTTTCTGGAATCTCAGGCAGGAGGATGACTTGTGCCCAGAAATTCAGACCTACTCTGGGCAGTGCAGCATGAAGTCATAAATGTATGAAAAGAAAATTTGACATACAGTTAATATAGTTTGGGAAAATAGTGAAAATGGTAAGTTAGGAAGAGAAAGAAGTTTCAGAAAGTAGAAAGTGTGTAGTCTGAAAAGGGTGAGTTTCTTCTTGGGGTTCAGGGCTCTTTGCTAATGTCCAGGCTACTTTGTCTGCAGCCTGATAGTTTGTGCTAGGGATGAAACCCAGGACTTCACCAGTGCTGGCCAAGCATTCTATGTCTGGACTACCTTTATTCAGCTTCCTATTAAATGTGTACATAGAATGTAAACTTGTATTTGTACAAATGTGTGTCTATATATTTGCACACATTCAGGAACTCAGGCCCATGAAATCAGAACCCTGAGCACAGGCACCTCAGTACATGTGTGTTAAAGAAAACAAGACTCCCCAGTGATTCCATCTTGTGGGTCAACCTGAGCTCTGGTGTTGTGATTCAGTGTTTACAATCAGCACTTGGCCTATATCAGAGGCTGTTCTCTGGTGAGGTCCACAGTAGGTGAGGAGGTGTTATTTCTCCTCCTACTCCTTCAGGAAATGGGTCCGTAATGTCTCTTGACCATGGCTTCCAAACATTTCCACCATCTCTTGTCTTGCAGGAGTTGTGAGGTGAGCTAGACAAAAGGATTTTCTACTATGATCCTCCCTGTAGCCCTCAATCCTTTCCCTTCATTCTGCCTGTGGAAGAGATGAAGAAAATGTAGGACCTGTCAATCAAAACCCTTTGAAGGACCAACATGGTCCCACCCTCCTGCTCTCCCTAACCTGGAGTGCAGTGCCCCAGGTATTAAAGTGGTAAGACTCTCAGATGGTAGATTTCTGTGAGAGTGCTCTACCCATCATGTCCTTGCCTGGTCTTTGTTCAACCTGAGTGAGGAATGTTATGGACCTTCACCCCTCTCTGCAGGAAGCTGACATCCCTTCACTTGGTGCCAGATGCCCCATCCTGCCTCCACACAGGTGTAGTCCTGTGGACCAGAAATCTGCAAGATCCACCCAGGACACCCTTCACAGGCCCAGTCTTCCAGGTGTTCACTCGTGGACCTTCTTTTCCCTGAGCTCTGCCTCCTGCTCCCGAGCGAACCAGGCATAAGCCCATAGACCATGGCCCTCCATGTTTCCTGTCACCCTTGCTCTTCCACACACTCACCCAGAGCTCAAGGGATGGCGGGTCCAAGGCCTTTTGCTTTCATTTGTTTATTTTGCCTGTGTATGGGTGAGGGTGCAAGTGCCACAGCACATGAGTGGAGGTCAGAGAATTCTTTGGAGTCAATTCTCTCCTACTACCAAGTAGGCTCCAGAGAGGGAATTTGGAGTCATCTTCCCAGACTCAGGTGTATAAGGCCCTTTGTTTGACTGCAGACTTCCACATGCCTGCTCCACCCTTTCCTGCCCTCACTCCGTCCTTGTGGACCAGGGTGCAGCACCTCTTCACCAGGGCCTTTCCAGGGTCTCTTCTTCATCCACTTTGTCCCTGAAGGTCCACCCAGGCCATCTTCCTGTAGCTTAAGGAGATGTGACAGGTGTAAGACCTCTTGACCATAACCTGAGCCTGCCACTCCTCCTTCTACCTGTGCTCTTCCTGAGGCCCACGCCCTCTACAAGCCCCTGCCATCCAAGGCTCTGCTTCAACTGATACACAGTTTACACACCCAGGTGTGAAGCCCTTGCCATGGGTCTCTGTGTGCCAGCCTCACCATCACCTCACACTCTCTTCATGTCCCATCCTCCAAGGCTTGGGGAACCTGGGGCACAGCAGATGCAAGGCCTTGGCTTGCCGGAGGCCTTTACACGCCACCATGGCCATATCAATTGCATCCTCAGAGCCCTTTCTGGCCTCCCAACAGGCTGAGGTACTGAAAGATCTGCTGCAGGAACAGCTGGGTCCCTGCTCTGGCTGGCAACAATCTGTAGGCTCAAGCTCTGTGCTCAGGGAGCTGCTCTACCAGGGACTATAAGCATCTGATGCTGGACCACATGAGCATGGCCAAAGCCAAAAGAGCAGGACTGGGTGAGGGTCCAGGGCCACCTTGTTCCTACTGCCATGAAAGGGATTACTCAACATCTAACACTTGTGCATTCCCTGGGTGCCTTCCCAGGTGACTTTGTCTTAGCACGATTTGGCCCAATTATACTCCACCTGCAAGTTAAGTGTCGTGGGAGTGGCTGCCTCCCCTGCTCACTTTCCTAGAAGGGGCAGGTCCAACAGGGTTAGAGGGGAGGAAGCCTATTATCAACTTCAGCAACAGAACAGGTGAGTTACAGATAGTGCACCAGAGCTGCTCCTTGTCCTCATATCTGTAGGTGCTTGGGTGCTAAAGAGGTTCTCTGAGGCCTTTTCCCTGAATGGTGCACCCTGACTTCAAATAAAGGTTAGGGGTGGGGGCTCTTGTGGAAGCTATATTTACTTATTAATTTTTAAAATATTTTAAAAATTTATCTGTTTATATTGTAAATGATCATTTTGCCTGCATACAAGTATGTGCATCATGTGTGGACCTAGTTCCCAAGGAGTCAGAAAGGGGGAGGGGGTCAGACTCCCTGGAACTGGAACTATAGCTGCCAGTTGTGGGCTGTCATGTGAATGCTGGGAATTGAACTCAAGTCTTCTCAAGCAAAGTACCTTAAATTATGTGTATGTGTGTGTCATGTGAATATGTGCACCCAAATGTAGGGCCCAGAGAGAGCCTTGGAGCTGGAATTACAAACAGTTTTAAGCCTACTGATATTGGTGCTGGAAACTGAACTCAAGTCATATGCAAGAGCAACACATGTTCTTAATCACTGAACCATCTTTCCATTCCTCATGGAAGATACTTAAAGGTTTTTTGATTGTTTGTTTTGTGTTATGGGGGAGTACACATGTGAAATGTGGTGGTCATAGGATAATTTCATGGAGTAGGTTCTCTCCTTCAGTCTTTATACTGGATTTTGAATCAAATGCAGGCTGCCAAACAAAAATCATCACATTGAAGGT
This sequence comes from Onychomys torridus, assembly GCF_903995425.1. NCBI lineage: Eukaryota > Metazoa > Chordata > Mammalia > Rodentia > Cricetidae > Onychomys > Onychomys torridus. The sequence continues at coordinate 6,682 of NW_023413221.1, forward strand.
GGGTTGGACAAGCAAACCATAGAAGGAAAAGAGGCCAAGAGAAATCACAAGAATCAGAGACACACTTGTTCACAGATTCAAGTGTCCCATAAAAAATGATAAACTAAAAGCTAGTGTAAGTTCACAGATGGCCTGGTGCAGACTTGTGTGTGCTCTGTGCTTGCTGCTTCAGTCTCTGTGAGTTCCTATCAGCTTTCCTCAGTTGATTGAGAGGGCCTAATTCTCCTGGTGTCCTCCATCCCCTCTGGCACTCTGCCTGCTCCTCTTCAGAGTTCCCTGAGCAATGAGGGGAGGGAGCTGATGGAGACATCCCTGTCTGTCTCTTATTCATAGTATCTCTGTTTCTCTCTCTCCCTCCCCCATCTAAAGTATTTGTTCTTTCAGAAATTATTAGTTCTATTGACAGCATGGAATCAGGTATGTCAAGAGTTGGAAGATAATAATTTAGCCTGGTTATGTCCCTAGTATCAGACAAGTGAAGGCACAAGAAAACCAGTGTTATAAAAATAAAGCCAATGACTAGCATGTGAAAGCATGGTGTTCATGCAATATTTCTGGGGGGAATCTTATCCCAAACCTTCTCAAGGCATGCAAGAGGGCCATGGTAAATATGTTACTGGTGGTTTGCATCTCAGGTGGCTGTTTCCAGGTTCTTGGCTTTTTATTCAAGGAACTAAAGGCTCACATAGATGTGAAAAGAAGCAAGGAAACTTTATTCAAAAACGAAGCAGTAGTAGGGATCAGAATGGAATACTATCAAGAATGACAATGTTCCATTAGTGAAGTCACTCAAGCACCTAGAATATTGTTAACAGCTCCCAAGAGAAAGAAGAGCTTGGTTCATAAGGACATACCTCATGTGGATCTCTATTTTGGTTGACATATATAAATTATGTAATCTTTTATATATATATATATAATATTAAATATATATATATATATATATATATAATCTTTTTATATTTTCAATGTGGATGTGGCCTTCCCTTTTAATCTGGTACAACCCATTATGCATAGACATGCAATGGTAAATGATTATCTTTAAAATTTCAATTACAACACACTGTTTGCTTTTATAAATGTACCCACAACAATTTCAGTTGCAAGTGCAATTTTCCATTTAGATTTGTAGGTAATAGAAAGATGAGCAGCAGATGAAGTGATACACAGATTCACATGTAGATGGATGATCAATGGCATATAATTATAGACAAGCAAGTTGATTGATGATGAGTAGATGATCACTGGATAATAGATGATAGAGATATAGATAGGTGGTAGACAGACACACTGTTGTACAGAAGAGAAAACATGTATGAAGGAACAGACAAAAAGGAAAAGAGGATAAAGAGAAGCAGAGGCTAGAAAAGGTGAAGAGCAGGAGGACAATGATGCAAACTTAAAGAAGAGCAGAGACTAGAAAGTTTTAGGTTATTTCTAACAAGACTGCCTGTAATTTGCAACAGTGTGAAGCAGATGGAATTCTGGATGTCTAGACAACACATCCACTATCAGTGAAGTAGAACCAGAATACAAGAAGAAACCTTTCTTAATTTTAGTTGACTGCTCTCTATTTTTGGAAAACAAACCAAGGATAACTATGTTTTTCATACTTTATCTGCCCCATTAGTTTTATCTTCTTTTAGTTATTCAAATACTGTATTTCTGTTCTTACCCAATTCTTTGAGCTGGACTCTCTCTGATATTTTCAGTCACCAAAAATATGTGTGGTTGTATTTTTGGTCAACAACCACATAATTCCTGATTCATATGTGCATCATCTAGAGATTTGACCTGTAGAATGTAATCAGAGTTGCTGTTGCTATTTACATTGAAACCTCTTGTCTCGTGCATAGGTTTTATTAAGTGTTCAATGTGGCAGATAAACAGGAAGAGATATGCCAGTTGTGTTTCATAGTCATCAACATATTCATTTCTTCTACCTATAAAAAATAAAGCGCAAGGCAGTACTTTACAGGAAAGAAATAAAACATATGAACATGAAACATATTTGAAACAGAATTATATTCTTCACTAGAAAGGAGTTTTAGCTTGACTTTCAAATTAAGACTTACATGGGGTTAAAAAGTCAGACAACTCTGGAAATTGTGTATATAAAAGCCCACAGGCTAGTGTTGTCATAGTGTGTATATGACTAATATGGCAGCCATGTTTCATAAAGTGTTGACAAATGTATTGAACAAAGCACGCTGAGAAAGGTTCTTAGTGATGCCCCAAACTCACAGAATATAAACCCAATACCTATAATTTTAAGTCTGATGTAAAGGGAGCTTGTGTGTAGCTAAACTGTACATCCACAACTAAAGTTGCTAGTTTTTTGCTCATGGGAGAAGAATCTGACCATTCGGATTTCCTTAAAGAACAGTGATATTCATTATATTTCTTCCCATTTGCTGTGTATATAACTCCTTTTCTTGGGTTGGGAATATTGGAGGCTTAGCAGTCAGAGAGAACCCATGACTTAGAAGAATAATCCACAGTACTAATAATGACAGAGATAAAAAGGAATGAATGTAACAGCCTAAAATAATGACTGAATCTCTGTCTCAGCCCATCTTAAGTCACGCAATGATTTACCAGGTGAAGCTGCCTATAACTCCACTCTCAGGTCTCTGTGCACAGAGCTGTGGTTGCACAAGGAATTCATGGTGGATGCAGTCCTCTGGGTACTTGGCATCATCATCATTCATACACAGAAAAGAAACTACAGTGTTGCCCAGCTTGACACTGCAATTCAATTTGGCAGCTATGAACACCTGCTCCTCATAGTGCAATTTAGGATGAGTTGGAGAAGTTACAGCTTGAGTTTTAACTACAGGTAAAAAAACTGAAACACTGTCATTTCCCATAAAGTGTCACTCATTTCCTTTTGTGGTAGCTGCAATATGTATCAAAGGATAAAAACTGGGGTTTGCAAAAATCATGGATGTGTTGAAGATAGTACTTTATATTTTAATTTATAATCTCATGGTGACCCACATTTATGTGTCTTGTTTCTTGAAGGAGCAGTTCATGCACTGATCTCCCTGCTTTCTATATGCCATTGGGTCTTATGAAATCACAGTTCTTACTGTGAAGCATTATTGCATGAGAGTAAGCAATAAAGTCACTTGCTTTACTTTTCATTATTCAGCAATTGACTTGCTTCATAGTTTTGGAATTTAACTTTACATTCTGTATGTACTCATCCTTGTCTATAATTCAATAGTTTCCAGACACACCTTGATTTTTCTTTTAAGATACAGGATCCAAGGAGTCCATGTGTTAGTTTTATAACTCATGAGATAGTGTTTAATAAAAGTAAGATGGTGACATGAATAGAAAAATCACACAACAATATCAAACACTATTTTTTACAAGTATTCTGTGTAGAAAATATATGTTCTGATGTCAGGTTTGGGGCATTTGGTAAAGTCAGCACTGAATGCACAGTTTGGAGAAGATGATGCCAATTTGATCTAATGCATTCTCAACACCAGGGTAGAGGGAGACAGTTCCGTCTCATGCATCTTTCTGATTGCTTACTTTGGGGTAGTGTGATTGTAAAATTGATCTTTCCATCTGACAGTGTCTTCATAATTATTTTCTGTTATGGATTTCTTCTCACTCTTCAGGGCTAAGGTGATATCCAGGGGAAACACTCTGATATCTTTCACAAATACCTGCTTTTCTTCACTACTCTGCTGTTACAAGTCTCCATCTCTACCACACACTTAAGGTGCTCCACCTGTGCAGTGCTCAGTTTGGATATATCTGCCTTAATCCTTGAGGTCACTCACCCTGCACCATCAGGTCCTCTGTAGACAGACATCAGGAGATGAAGTACTTCGAAGACTCCTCACATGTCTACCTTCTGTTTGTCCTCTCATTTCTCATTTATTTTGACTCACTATTACTGAGGGCACTCAAAATTCTTTTGAAGAAAAAAATTCTTTTTGAAGAAAAGTCTACTACAATGAAAGATGAAAATAGCATTTACACAACAGTATCAAGTATGTAATAAGCATCATTATTTTGGAGTCATTTTAAATAGATGATAAAAGCAAGTAGGAAGTGATATCAGTGATTTTCACTGTAAGTAATTCCCTTTGCTAGAGAGGGTATCCTCCTTGTTAAAGAAATTAAAGCTAGACCAGGTGGTGGTGGCATGCACCTTTAGTCCTAGCACTTGGGAGACAGGGACAGGTGGATCTCTGTGAGTTCTGACCAGGGTGGTCTACAAAATGAGTATCAGGACAGCCAAGACTGTTACACACACACACACACAAAAACCTGTCTCAAAAACAAAACAAAAACCAATGAAACAAAGAAATTGAAGCTAAACTGTTAGTATTAAAATTGAATTAGAAAGCTCCCTTGAACTCAGCAATTTAAATATGTACTTTTAGGAGTTCTTTCTACTGAAATGGCTCAGAACTGACATCATTCCTGGAGTCATCAACACCACAGCACAGCAGCAGTCTTTCTCAGTGTCTCCTAAAGTAGAGAACAACATGGAGAAGGGGCCATTTTTAGGTCTGCTTCTTCAAGCCATTCTATGTAGAGGATCCCCGTCTGTGTGTTCACTTCTGCTGGCCAATGCTAAACTCTTAAGAATAGTATTTTTGTCATTAACGACTTTTACGCTTTCCACATCCATATTTTCATGTTTCCTCTGCTAAGAAGTGCTGCAGGTGTTGAATTTTTACTTTATCAGACACTATGTTACTCATTTAGCAAAGGGAACTTCTCTGATTCAGTTTCCCAGTCCACAGCATGGAGTGGAGAGTATTTCATTACAGCAATCTCACAGGACTGTCACCTAGGCATTTATGAGGTAGAAGACGGAGGCATTTCTCCCTAGACCACATTTGGGTATGGAATCACAGAGTTTATCAGGAAAACAACCAAACACAACCCTTGCAGGGATTTGAAAAGTATTGGAAGTTGAACAGAGGAATTGAGGCCTGAAGAAAGCGAATTCATACATTGCTGGTGAAATACACATGCACTGTAGTCCCAGTTTTCAGGACAAACTTCTTGAGTCCAGAAGTTCAAGGCCATCCTAGGAAACAAAGAAATGCTTGCTCATATATTAAAGAAAGGAGAGGACAGAATTGGGTGAGTAAGTCAGTGGCAGTCTGGAGAGAGGAGAAAAGAAAGTGAGGAAAGAGGAGGATGATGACAAGACCACAGATTTCCTCAAACCTGAAATGTACTTTTTCATATTTATTCTCAGTTCACTCCCCTGGCCACCTTAGAGAAACTTCATATCTTCAGTAAACTTTTAAGTTGTTCAACTATTGAACCTATTCATGTACTGTCTGTCACCATTCTCTTTCAAAGTGAAAGACAGAGACGGAGGGAAAGAAAATTTAATGTGAGTTTTTAAAGAGTTTTCTAGATACACTCCTATGAGATCTTTTTTCTTTATTCTAGAAATTCAAGACTGATTTCTGTGTTTTATAGAGGTTCTCTTTCCAAACACAGGTCATTACCACACAGGCCTGTGCAAAGGCTTGTAGATTTGCCTGTAAAGATCATTCTGGAGAGCAGAAACCAAGTTGCTCTAGATGTTGAACTTAATGTCATTTTCCTCCCTTTTGTGCTTGGCAGGTAACTACATGGACCACCAAAGACTGAAACAGATAAATCCGTCATGACAAAAGAAATAATCTTAGTTAAAAGTAATGAGAAAGCTAATTATAGTCATTTATCTTTATATCAGATCCATTATCACAGCAAAGATCTTCTGTGAGTGAAAATGGTCAAGGTGTGCATGTGGATAAAGACCCACAGCATTGCTGAGGTAAGGATGTAAAAACAGACCTTATATTTGCTAAAAAAGATTCTGAAGAAAGTATCAGATGAAATATGCCATTATCCTTGTTTGCTATAGTAAAACTATGTGCATATATATGCTCCATTATATATTTAGCTGAGCTCCATGAGTTATTTGTCTCCTTGGGGACCATTTCTCTTTAAGTATTATTTTCAATGTTTAAGTCAAAGATGTTTTTTGGTAGGATTTAGTGGAAATTGCAAAAACATAAGACTAAACTACATTTCATAGGCTCTGTTTAATGACACTTTCACATAAAAATAAATTTTTGGCAATAATTTTTCTTTTTAAAGGATATTTCTTTAAAGATCAAATCATGATACTTTGAGAAATAAAATATTTCCCTCCAATTTTTGCCTTATTAATTGAATAATAAATAATAAGTGACATCAGAGATTACATTGTCTGCCATGTCTCATAACTTGACACATTAGAAAGGTAAAAATTTAAAGGAGCTTGGTGATGCTCAATGCCAAGGAACTGGCCTCTATATATGCCAGGAACACAGCCCAGCCAGGTGTTTTGCAGAGACCTGAGGCTATATTGAAAAAGCATATGGGAAAGGGTATGTATATTTTCAAGGTATTTTGACTTCAAAATTTGGATATAAGGATATGTTTCTTTGGAAAAGAGGCTCTGCTTTTGTTTTGTTTTGTTTTTGTTTTTGTTTTTTTGGTTTTTCGAGACAGGGTTTTTCTGTGTAACTTTGTGCCTTTCCTGGAACTCACATGGTAGCCCAGGCTGGCCTCGAACTCACAGAAATCCACCTGGCTCTGCCTCCCGAGTGCTGGAATTATAGGCATGTGCCACCACCACCCGGCAAGGCTCTGCTTTTGTTTCCATAGGAAGCAAGAGGCTATGGATTTGTTCCAAATTAAGATACATCCAGTTTGACAAGCCAAGGCCGCCTGAAAGGTCTCTGATGACACCATGGCCCAGATGATCCAACATCTGGAATGGTTTCAAGGCAACTGGCTCATACAATACACCCTAATGGACTACTCCATAACCATAAAATTTTCTTTATGTGCCCATAAGAATACAGTGCTCTCATCCAGCAGGAAATAGTATGAGAAGCTACACCAAAATTCCCAAATATATCAAGCTGGCTTTGGAGATAGAATTGGCTCACTCCTTCTCTAAACCCAAGCATATTACTAAAAAGAAAAAGAAGAAAAGAAAAAGAAAAAAGAAAAGGAAAAGGTTGAGAGATTATACTGTCCTATATCAGAAAAGCCCTCTGGTGTGGG
>NW_023413222.1:0-57274 GCF_903995425.1 Onychomys torridus
AAAGAGATCCTAGTTCCTTGAAAGGTCATCAATAATGATTTGGATGCGCTGTGTATCAGTACAATTAGTAAATTGGCCTATTTCAAGTGTGTGGTCACGTTCTGTTCACGCTCGAAGTACCTTGGACGTTAAGGGAACTTCCACAAAGGCTGGTACCTTTTCGGCCTAACAAACGAATAGCGCATAGCTCGCATGAGCCAACAGCCTCGCCAAGTAACTGATCTAGTAATCGCTAATTTACACTCAGTGCAACACGAATGCATCTATACTATAATCAGAGAGAATTCACTAAAAATCTGGGTCGACAACACCGTATCTCTGTCTTAATCACAGGGTAATCAAAAATATTTTTTATCCCAATGTTATTTTTAAGGCACACACACACATTTGCCAAAGTTTCAAAAAACTTCCCCTGGAATACCCCTCCACCGTTGGTGGGAGTGCAAATTTATACAGCCACTTAGGAAATCACTATGGCAGTTTCTCAGAAAATTGGGAATCAATCTACCTCTAGACTCTCTGATACCACTCTTGGGCATATACCCAAAGGATGCTCAATCATACCACAAGGACACTTGCTCAACTATGTTCATATAGCATTTTTCTTAAGAGCCGGAACATGGAAACAACCCAGATGCCCCTCAACCAAAGAATGGATAAAGAAAATGTGGTACATATACACAATGAAGTATTACTCAGCTGTAAAAAAAAAAAAAATGACATCATGAAATTTGCAGAAAAATGATGTAACTAGAAAAAAAAAATCCTGAGGGAGGTAACCTGACCCAGAAACACAAACACAGTATGTATTCACTCATAAGTGGATAGTAGATGTAAAGCAAAACAGCCAGGCTAGAACCCACAGCCCTAGAGAAATTAGGTAACAAGGAGGACCTAAGAGGGACACCATGGACCGCCCTGGGAAAAAATGCATGAGACTGGGTAACTGTGGGTGGAGGTGAAGAGGGGCGGGAATGGGGATGGTGACAGGAGGGATCAGATTGGCTGAGTTGTGAAAGAGATGGAGAGGGAGAGCAACAAAGGAGATATTTGATAGAGGGGCCATTATGGGGTTAGGGAGGAACCTGGTGTGAGGAAAACTCCCTGGAATCCACAAGGATGACCCCAGCTAAGACTCCTAGCAGTAGTGGAGAGGGTGCCTGATCAGACTAATTAAATTCCCACTAACAGTGCAGAGAGTCACATTTCCTCCACCTCCTCACCAACATCCATGCATTTATTTTTTCACAGTAGCCATTAAACCTTGGAGCGTAACATTCTAGTTATATTTTTGATTTCCATTTCCTTAATGAGTGAACATGGTGAACATTTTCTCACATAATCTAAAATGCTCTATTAATTTTTGTGTTTATTAATGGGATTGTTGGGCACTTTGCTGTTGATTATGATCCCTGCACTGTCACAGACTCATGGTTGTGAGCCTTCAATATTTGGAAGTCCTAATTCCCAACATGGTGGTATAGAGAGATGGAGGCCTTTGGATTATTAGGTCATGGGGGAAGAGCTTTCACCACATAATTAGTGTCCTTTTTATTTTATAATTTAATTTAATTTTACATATCAGCCACGGATTCCCTGTCCTCCCTTCCTCCCGCACCTCCCACCACATACCCCAGCACACACCCATTCCCATCTCCTCTAGGCAAGGACTCCCCTGGGGATTCAGCTCAGCCTGGCAGATTGAGGCAGCTGAGGCAGGTCCAGTCCCTCCTCCCTATACTCAGGCTGAGCAAACTGTCCCTTGCATAGGCCCACATTCCAAACATCCAGCTCATGCACTAAGGACAGGTCTGGTTCCACTGCCTAGGGGGTCTCCCAAACAGTTCAAGCTAATCAACTGTCTCATTTCCAGAGGACCTGATCCAGTTGGGGTACCTCAGCTATTGTTCATAGTTCATGTGTTTCCACTAGTTTGGCTATTTGTCCCTGTTGTTTTTCCAATCATGGTCTCAACAATTCTCACTCATACAATCCCTCTTCTTTCTCTCTGATTGGACTTCTGGAGCTCCACCTGGGGCCTGGCCCTGGATCTCTGCATCTGCTTCCATCAGTCATTGGATGAGAGTTCTACCACGACTGCTGTGGGATGTTCTGTAAGTTACGTGTGGAGTGTTGCTCAGATGTGTAATAAATAAAACGCTGATTGGCCAGTAGCCAGGCAGGAAGTATAGGTGGGACAAAGAGAAGAGAATTGGAGGAAGTGGAAGGCAGAGGTGGAGAGACCTGCCAGCTGCCGCCATGACAAGCAAGATGCAAGATACCTGTAAGCCACAAGCCCTGTGGCAAAGTATAGATTAATAGAAATGGGTTGATTTAAGATGGAAGTAGATAACAATAAGCCTGCTACGGCCATACTGTTTATAAGTAATATAAGCGTCTGAGTGATTACTTTATGCGTTGCTTGTGGGACTGCAGGGGCTGGAGGGACTAGGAGAGAAGCTCTCTAGCTACACAGGACAGTTAGGGTGCTTGGCCATCTGATCAACAGAGTAGGTCAGTTTGGGCTTTCCCTCCACCATTGCCAGTAGTCTATTGTGAAGGTCTCTGTAGATTTCTAAGATCAAAAACACTGAAGACAGCTTATGCTGCAGAGGATGTGGAGTATGGGGAACTCTCTTCCACTGTTAGTGGGAATGAAAACTTGTACAGCCACTTTGGAAATCAACATGGCACTTTCTTAGAAAATTGGGAATCTATCTTCCCCAAGACCCAGCTATACAACTCTTGGGCATATTCCCAAGGACTGCTCAATCATATCACAAGGGCACATGCTCAGCTATGTCCATAGCAGTGTTCTTTGTAATAGCCAGAACCTGGAAACAACCGAGATGCCCTTCAACTGGAGAATGGATAAATAAAATGTGGTACATATACACAATGGAGTACTTACTCATCAGAGGGGAAAAAGTGACATCATGAGGTTTGCAGGCAAATGGATGGATCTAGAAAATATCATCCTGAGTGAGGTAACCCAGAGTCAGAAAGACAAACATGGTATGTACTCACTGATAAATGGATACTAGATGTAAAACAAAGGGTGACTAGACTTCTACTCACAACTCCAGTGAGCTACCTAAAAAAGAGGACCAAAAAAGACACAGGGATCACCTAATGACAGAGAAATGGATGAGATCTACATAAGCAAACTGGACATGAGGGGTGATAATGAAGGGCAAGGGTCAAGGGAAAGAAAGCTTAGGGGAGCAGGAGACCCCTTCTGGATCAAGAACAGAGAGGGAGAACAAGGAAAATGAGACCATGATAAATGAAGACCCCTTAGGAATAGGAAGAAGCAAAGTGCTAGAGAGGTCCCCCGAAATCCACAAAGATACCTTCACTATAGTGTCCTTACAGAAAAAGCCCAGGGACCTAAATTGAAAACTATGTCTGCATTTCAGCAGATCAACTAGTCACCAAAAGTCATGGAGTGGGAAGGAGAATTTCCTGAAGCAACAAGCCCTGACTCCTGTCCAGAAGTGCCATGGGCTGGACCACTGTTCCAGTATGGAATTAGTCATTCTGCCTTGGTAAGTTAAAGAGAATCAAACATTACACTCGATACATTATTGCTGTATTTTTTTTATCATTTTATCATTCCACACTTATTTTCCTTTCCTTGTCTCTCTTCCTTTTGGCCATTTTATTTTATTCATTCTTTGAGAATTTCATATATTTATACAATATAGTTTGATCATATCATCCACCTCATGTTCCTCTCCTAACGTCATCTTCTCCTTCTCCTCTTCCTTCTCTTCCTTTAGATTTTCCTCTTCTATAGTCCACTGAGTCCAGTCATAGCTGTCATGTGGGCATGGGACCGTCCACTGGAGCATGTTGTCCATTTCTTACTTTCTTGTATGGAGTTAATAAAAGAGCAGTACTTACATTTTAACTTTTGTTGCCACCCTGTGCTAATCTGGTTATCTTGCATTACTGTGCTGGGGGAAAAAGGAATCAGCTACTGTGACCAGAACAGGAGCAAACAGGGAACACACACTAAACTACAACAGGATGCACAGAACCTGAGCCCTGCATGCAGCATTGCTCACACGTGTCTCACAACAGCATTCATTCTTTAAATCCCAGTCACCTGCACATAGCCTAAATTGAATAGTCTTCTATTCCTAATTCCACCTCAAAGTAAGATGCATAATGACTCTGGAAACACACTGTTGACCCTGTTTCTTTACAGAAGTGGATTCCAGAAAAGAAAAAATTGCATAGGCAGCTGGGTCTGATTTCCAGAGAAGTTCTCATTGTTAAAATCTCTCAGGAGAATTTCATTTTGTTCTGGAACTTCTTGTATTGCCCCAAACAAGTTTAGCTTTCCCTAAAAATTAAATAAAAATGTTTTAAGAAGTAGAAGTTTACTTGAGACAGAACTGTTGTGACCTTCCCAACACAGCTCCAGCCACCATTGTTGTTATCCTACACCGAATCGGTTACACAACCCCTGCCTTTTGTTGTTGGGTTTGGTTTGGTTTGGTTTGTTTGTTTGTTTTGTTTTGTTTTATTTTTTGTTTTGTTTTGGAGGTGAGGATTCAACCCAGGGCCTTGTGCATGCTAGGCAAGCACTCTACCACTGAGCTAAATCACCAACCCTTGTTTGTTTGTTTTGAGACAGGGTTTCTCTATGTAGCCTCAGCTGTCCTGGAACCTATTCTGTAGATCTTCTTGGTCTCAAACACAAAGATCCACCTGCCTCTACCTCCTGAGAGCTGGGACTTAAAGCATGGGCCACCACCATGAGTCTCATAACCCCTGCTTTTAAATGATCCCACCAGCTTCTACAATAAAATAAACCCTTGATAAATTAATCTCAACTCATGTCTCCAGTCTCACAGTGGCATAAATAAACATTGCTGTTGTGTTTTTGTTAAGACAGCCTTTGTTACTGCACCAGTTGTCTGCCACAATCAACTTAGACAGGGAACTTTCCAGGTTGAGTCATTGACTGTTCCTGCTCTTTTAGGTCCTGTGGTGAGGGAGCACAGAGGTCACAGTGAGTAACCAACCAAAACAAAGCTAAGTAAAGTACTTACCTCATGGGTATGAAAGAAAAAAGGAAGCCAGTGAGCAGGAGCCAGGTCCCACCAGCCCTATGAGGATACCATGAAGATCTTAAAATTCCCATCACCTCCCAAAAGGCCACATTAGGAACTAAGGCCTTGAGAGCTGGGCCCATGTGTTAAAGGCTTGTCCCTCAGCCTGTGGTGTAATTGGGAGGTGGTGGGACTTTAAAAAGGATTGACCAATGGGAACAAGGAAGGTCACTGAGGGGATTATGTCCTTTTCTTTCTCTCTTTTGAATGCTACTCCTAAAGGGAATGGCTTTCCTCTGTGACATGCTGCCTTGCTACATGATTCAGAAAACAGGTTAAATATGGTAGATTGAAAGAAAATGGCTCCCAAATGGAGTGGCACCATTAGGAGGTGTGGCTTGTTGGAGAAAGTGTGTCACTGTGTGGGTGGGCTTTGAGGTCCCTTTTCTCAAGCTTTACTCTATGTGACAGTCAGTTGATTTCCTCTTTACTACAAGATGTAGCAGTCTCAGCTCTAGCACCACATCTGCCTGTCATGATGATAATGGACTGACCTCTGAAACCATAAGCAAGACATCCCATTTAAAGGTTTTCTTTATAAGAGTTGCTGAGGTCATGGTGTCTCTTCAAAGCAATAGAAAACTCTGATTAAGACACTAACTAACCATTAGGATTTTAATCTCAAATAACCCCACAAGCTCATGTGTTTAAGCATCTGGGCATCAGCTGGTGGTTCTCAGGTCAAGGGGATGTAGCCTATAATGATGGGAAAAGCATAGTGGCCAGGAATGCTTATATCCATGATGCAAGAATTTATGAAATGAATTTCTCATAGTTTATGGATCAAGAAGCAGAAAAATGTTGACTGGCTACAATTGTCATGCTTTATCCCTACTGATATCTAGGACCCATATCCAAAACCTTACACAACCTCAGAGAACAGCACCAGCTTGGGACTGACTAATTGCTCAAACACTCAAGCCTGTGGAGGACATTTTACATTATGACTACAATACCTTCCATTACATAACTTCACAGATTTATCATTACTGTTTTCAAGATGGAACTCCTCTTGATAGGGATAGTTATTTTAATGACTCTAATGGTCCCTCTATTTTCCTTTACAAAAGTGTTTCTATCCAGATGTATTATATTCTTTTATTTACTGTCATGGTAATTGAATTGACTACTGTGGAATTATCCTTTTGTACATTGTGTGAATATATGTCACAATGATTGGCTTAGTAAACAAGCTAATTGTCCAATAGTTGAACAGGATGAAGTTAGATTGGAAAGCCAAACTGAGAATGATGGGATGAGGAAGGTCTGAAACAGGGGAATGGTCAGCTAGATGGAGAATGAGTTGGACACACAAAATGGGGTAGAAGTGAAAACCACAAGCCTTGGGGCAAAACACAGATTAATAGAAATGGGTTAAGTTGTAAGAACTAGTTAGTAACAAGCCTGAGCTATTGAATGGGCATTTATAATTAACATTGAGTTTCTGAGTCAATTACTTGGGGAATGGATGCCATTTATTTGGGAGCTTGAAGTCAGGATAGGTAATCTCTGACTACAGTGGACAGACTTGAAAATGCAGAACAAAATGTACATATGACCTCACAGAGACTGTGGCAGCATGCATAGGGCCTGCATATGTCTGAACCAGACATAGTAGGGTCCTAGAGATAAAGGGAGAAGTGGGCAAACATCTCCATCACTGGCCCAGAAGAAATCTCCTATTGATAACTACTTGCAAATAAAAATTTAGTTTCCTCCCAGGCATATTCACCAAAGAAACAAACCACTCTTAAGAGTTGGCTGAATGTCCAGCAGTCAATGGTCAATAGGAAATGAACTCAACAGCATGATTAGCAGTTCCTTGTCTCACGGTGTCATGTCAGGGCTCTTTCTTTTTTGCTTTTAAATTTTATCTCATTTTTATTTTTTGAGACAGGTCTTTCTGTGTGAAGCCCTGGCTGTCCTGGGACTGCTTTGTAGACCAGGCTGGCCTCAAACTCACAGAGATCCTCCTGCCTCTGCCTCCTGAGTGCTGGGACTAAAGGTTGATGCCACAGCCTCCTGGCCCATATTTAATTCTCTTTTCACCCTACAGGTCCTTTGCGTATCCATCATGGCTTCCTCATTAATGTTTTATGGGATTCCTGACTGTGTGAACCAGTGTGTCTCTGTTTCTGTATCTGCTTCTTATGCTATTCCTTGGCTCACTTGCTTCTGTTTGTTTTGTCTTATTCTGATGTGTTGGTTTTGCTTTATCACCATATCATATTATATTATATATTACAATTATCCCTTAGAAGGCTGCTCGTTTTCTTTTTTTGTTTCTTTTCATTTTTAGAAGTATATCTATGGACCAGACTGGCCTGGAACTCACAGAGATCTGTTTCCCTCTGTCTCCTGACTGATGGGATGAAAGTCGCGCACCATTACTGCCTGGCTGCTGTTTGTTTTCTAATGAGAGACAGAAATGAGGTAGATCCAGATGGGAGAGGAGGTTTCTGGGGCAGCAGGGGGACTGGGAGAAGTAGAGAGAGGGCAAAGAGTAATCAGTATATATTATGTGAGGCAAAAACAATTTCTATTTTCAATAAAAAAAGAAAAAAATTACAAAAAAGAAGAAAATACTGGTCAAATATTCTACCATGGAGCTATAATCCTTGCCTTTTGATGCTTTGAAACACTGTCTGGTTATGAAGCCCAGGGTCACCTGGAACTTGCTAGAGAGCTTATGTTGTTCTTAAATTTGCAATCTGCTTGCCTCGCCCTCCAGAAATGCTCTGAATGCAGGCTTGAATCACCACTTCTTGCTTGGTTAATAGTCTTGGTTCACTAGCATACCCAAGGTGATTTTCCTTATGGAGGAAAGGTTGCCATGTGCTAATCTCCATCCTCTGAGGGTCTGTAATATTGAGCAATTGTAAAGGGTTCCCCATTTTCACAACACATGTTCTTCTGTTTGAATGTCATTTCTGGTCACTGCAAACGTGGGGTACAGAGCAAGGCTCTAAATGAACATGAAGTAAATTTGGATTAAGTGAAGAAAGAATCAAAGACAGAGACTCTCTAGAAGCATGCATTTATTTACTACACTTGTTCAGTATTTGTATTGCAGAGGCAACAAAAACCACCATCTTGAAGGTTCCTGGGTTTGGAGATTCCAGCAATGTCTTGTCCTCAGGTACGAGTTTCAAGAATTTTGTTTCTCTGTGTATATAGAGAGAAGAAAACAGCACGTCAGATGATTTAATTCTAACTGGGTACGGACAGCATGTTTTTCTGCAGGAAAGCAAACTGGCCATGGTAGAGAATGGGATGCACTGGATTTTCTACCATAAGCTACGATATACTTTGGTAAGGAAGTTAGAGGAGTATTCCAGGGTTAGTGTGCCAATCCCAAGGTGTACCATGCTGTGTTTTCACACAGTGAGTGGGTTCTGAGCTCATCTAACAAAAGTTCTGGGTAGCTTTGAAGGGAAAGAGGTCAGAGGAAGGCTTGTGGCAAGTAGTACTAAGAGCTCACCTGAGCTGCAGGGGGCGCTGTATTCAGCAAAAACCATTTCATCTGAAAGACATGGGAAAAAAATTGAGAATGGGAGTTTGGATGCTAGAGCACTTTGTGAAGCACAGTTGATGTGTTAGGACTGACCAGTTTCCTCCATCAGAACCTGGATGATTGCTGAAAATTCTTCTCTCTGGGGACATCAGACAAACCAAGCAAAGGAAATATTCCTTTTGAAGCCAGTGGTTGACACCTTTACCCTGGGCTGGCAAGATGGCTCAGTGGGGAAAGGTGCTTGTTGCCATGCTTAGTGACCACAGTGAGTTCAGTCCTCAGGACCCACATGGCAGAGGGCGAGTGACCATTTCTCCTCATTGCCCTCTGACCTTCACAGGCACTGTGGCATGCCATCCTCTTAAGAAATAAATAAGCATATGTGCAACAATACCAGAATAATTCACCCTATTGGGAATATTGAAGTGTGCTTATTCTTTGTGCTTAAGTAGAATACAGGGAGTGATCCATGGAGACATGTATCCTCTCAGATGCCTTTCTATAGTTCTGATTTATTCCTTCAGTATTTCTTGAACTCTTCTATTGTGAAACATTTGGCACAGAAACCCCCCATTAAATTCTCCAGCTCTGGCTTTGCTCTCTCTCTTTGGTCATCAATGACCACTCAGGCTCCAATGCTCTCTCATCTTTTTATTCCTACTATAATTCTTTGTGTAATTCTTCATCTTTGCGTTGCTGTATTCAGAAGAAGATTTGTGTGTCTATCCATGTGTAGACATTCTTTGTCAAATGTTTGGTCCTTGAGTTATATAGACATGTTTGGTCACATATGATTGTTTGGACAAACAGGTAGGAACAAGACATCAGTGGTGAATAAACTGAGATCTTATAAATGTATGTCATACCCACATTCTTTTATTAAGAGCAGATTTGGCTAGTCAGGCCTATATAATGTCTCACTGTCCGAAAAATAATTGTTTTTAACACTGGGTGTGATGGTATATACAAGTAATATCTCTATTTGGAGGCTGAGTCAGGAGGATTGAGAGTTTGAGTTCAGCCTGGGCTGCATATTGAGAAACTGTCTTTTAAAAAAGGAAGAAAAGGAAGAAAGAAAAACTTCAAGTTGCTTCCTAATCCCTTGCTCACCTGTCTCATAGTAGTCATAGACTTTCACAATGGCAGGCTGCAGGTTCCTCACTGGGATGTCTTGTTGAATGACGAAGGAAAAGGCCAGTGTCTGATTGGTCACCTGGCAAAGAGAGAAAAGTAATCCAGAATCACAGTAGTGGCCACTGTTTTTCTTCAGCATCACTCAGTCCTTGGCATTTGAGAAACAGTTATGCATGAGCATTTAACCTCACTGTCACTGTATTCGTAACTGCTCAAATATGTGGATGGTGATATGGATTTAGAGCAGAGAGGTGAGGAACTGAAGTAGAGGCTCCTGGGAGTATAGGAAACTTTTCTAGTCTGTTAAACTATTCCAAAATCCATATTCCTCCTTAATGTGTGATGTAGGGCTTTGTCCATTCTGAGAGTTCAACCCTTTGACCTGCTGACTTGGGAGCCTATGGTAAGTCCCAGGAAAGCCAGCAATGCAGAAATAGAATGTAAAGGTTTGTATTATTATTATTATTATTATTATTATTAGTGCATGTATATACTAGTGGAGGCCAAAAGAGGGAATCAGATCTCCTGGAACTGGAGTTATAGGCAGTTCTGATTTGGTGTGAATTCTAGGAACTGAACTCTGATCTTCTTCAAGGGCCGTAAGTGCTCTTAATGCTGAGCCATGTCCAAGGCCAGAGAAAGAAAATGTAAAATATCATCTAGTATGAGCTGAGTGAATGTGCCCCCCCCCCAAATTACTTCATTTAGAGTTGATCTTCTCCTGCCTTATGTTTCTCACAAAGACCCACCTAGACAAATCTGGGGAGGCAGGAAGGACCCTCAGCTGACTTACATAAACCTAGGACTGTCCACTAGACATAGTTGGGGAGTCAGGAATGACCCTCACCTGATCCACATATAATAAGACATTGCTGTTGCTCACTTCTGTTCTGCTCACGTGCTCTGATCTTTCAAGCTGGAATGAGAGAAAACACCGTGTTACTAAAAAGGCCAAGGCCTTGGGGATGAAGAAGGCAAATGAACTGAGGCATGGAGTATGATAGACAGAGATGTCACCAGTTCATTAACGTGAGTTGGAAGAGCCTTTCCAAGAATGAAAATACATGCAGAAGACTGTGAATTCTACTCCTCTAGAGGCCAGACAGGATACGACCTGACTTAGTAATTGGTATTTTTGACTTTTGTTGGAAGGTGAAGTGGTCCTGCATTCATAGTACTCACTTACCTCACATTCTCTGTGCAAGTATCTTCTGTGTACTCTGCCGTTGATCTTAGCTTGTTGTTAATTTTCAAAGTTCTTCAAACACCACATCTACAATTTTGGTATTTCATAATATTTTCCCTGAATCATTATTGACCATGTTCATTAGGCTTTAAAAATTATTGATAGCTAGATTGTGAACTCAATGAACTCAGACTTCTTTCTGATATTTCTTCTGCTGGCTGCTATCACAGTCCACACCTATACTTAGAATTATATAAGTCCAGTTTTGTTAAATTAGTACTAATGCTGTTTTGGTTCAGGATGGCATTATTACAATGATGTTGGCACATTCCTGGTCTGGTGTTACAGAAAATCCAAACATCTGGTCTACCTACCTTTTTCACTGTTGGTTTCATTGGAATGAAACCAGAAACCATCTTCACATCAACAATCACCATGTTGGAGGATGGACGGCTGCCTGTGTAACTGCAGACCAGAGATGGGAATGGAAGGAGTATTTTTAATACTTTGAATCTTGCCTCCTTGGAGCTCGATCAGCAATTCCTGATATGCCCTGTGTGATTTTTCCATACCTTAAAATATATGGCCTTTACGGTCAATATAAATAATTCTGAAAATAGACTGCATAACAATGTCAACTGGGAGTTCATTAAAAATAGAATGATCCATGGGGTGTACTGGCCAGCCCACATAGTCTTTTAACAAGCTTGGGACAGTAAGAGACCTTATCTCAAAAACCTAATATACATGGAACTGAACATTGGGAGATGATCTTGTCCTGTTTCTGTTCTTGTTGATGTGTCTGTCTCCCTCTGTATCTCTGTATTTCTCTCTCTCTGTCCCTCTGTCCCTTTGGTCTGTCTGTCTGTCTCTGTATATATCTCTCTCTCTCTCTTTCACACATGCATGCACGCACACACACACACACACATACACACTCACAGACACACACACACCACCACCACCACCATTGTGGAATATTAATTTAATGATGCAAAGATGTGTTGCATTCTTTTATGTTGCATGAGTTTAACTCTGTAAAGCTGCGTTACTTTGTCCACCTAAAGCACCTGATTGGACTAATAAAGAGGGGAATGGCCAATGGCTAGACAGGAGAGAGTGATAGGCAGGGCTGGCAGGCAGAGAGAACATACAGGAGGAGAAATCTAGGCTCAAGAAGAAGAGTTTGGGGCAAGAAAAGGAAGAGAGGATAACCGGCACCAGGGACCAAGCCACCAACCACAGAGCCAGCCATGGAATAAGAAGGAAAGCAAGATTTACAGAATAAAGAAAGGTAAAAAGCCTAGTGACAAAACATAGTTAACATTAATGGGATGATTTCAGTGAACTTAGAATAGCTGGTTAGAAACAAGCCAAGCTAAGGCTAGTCATTCATAAAGTAAGAATAAGTCTCCATGTGTTTATTTGGGAGCAGTGTGGTAGGCCCCCAACAAGTACAAAAACAAGCTACTGTGGTAAAGCAAATTAATAGGTCACACTGTGGATGTCTTCTTTTCTGTTATGATCCCTTCAGTTTTCACAGTTAGAACCAATTGCTGGTTATATTTATACGAAGCTTTTGACTAGTGTTAGAAGAACAGAATATGTTGTTTTCCCCTCTAGAAAAAATGGAATCTTAAAAGAACAAGAAGACTTGCCTTTGTTGGTGAAGAAAAATAGGCCACATTAAAGTATCATAGAAAAAAGAATAATCTATTATTTTACTATGATAGTGGGTAAGAAAGGAACCTGAAAAGCAGACTAACTTGAGCCTGTAATTCTACAATTCATTGTTGTTAACCTTGCTGATGTCAATTATGTTTGTTTTTGTTTTTTTGTTTTTTTGACAGAGCAAAATCCTAATGAAGAGCCTTGCTTTAGATATCTCTGAACCCATTCTGTGAAGAGTTCTAGGAAGTAACACTGTAGTAGCCAAGAGAGAGACAGAGTCTCATACCTGATTTCTAGTGAGATCTGGAAGCTGTTGTGGCCTTTGGGGTTATCACAAGTCAGAGGTACTGTCTGTACCCGCAGAGTGAATGCAGACTCCTGTTTCTCCAAGTGCACGTTGTATCTTAGTGTTGTCTGACAAGTAGTGAATAGAAATACTTTACCTCCATTGCACTGGATCCTTGGATGGATTTCTCCCAATTTGAACATAATGTGTGCAGGTAGACAGAGGGAAACTTTCCATTTGGGGGAAGGAGGCTCCCAGCTGTTTATTCACAACTTCCCCAGAATCTTACCTGAGCATACACACATCCTTCCCCTGACACATTGATGTCATAGTCTCCTGGGATGTCTGGTAGTGGGATCTGCTGCAGCAACAGGCAATTACTGTCCTCTATTTGGAACTCTCTAGAAAATGTCCCTGAAGATTGGATGGTCACCAGAGGCATTTTCTGACTTCTAGCAAAAGTAATTGTTCCGTACTTGGACAAAGCATGAAGAGCCACCACAGTGTCCTGTGAGGGTGAGTTTGGAAGTTCAGGAGAGCATCAGTGAGGAAGGTCTCAGACTCTTCCCGAGGCTGTGACAAAAGTGTCATGAGGTTTTGTCTCTAGTTATTTGATCTCTAGACTTTAATTTAGAAATTTAATTTAAAATATCCATTTAATTTCCCTCCTTACACAGAGCACCCTGGCATATGCAAATCCCCCCAAACCAGTACAACGAATAAATACAACTTAGATTTTCCTCCCAGCATTTTCTGGTTTTCTTGTTTTGTCCTTGATTCCCATGAAGATGCCCAGCATCTTTCAACAAAATCACGTTCTTGCTCTCATCACCAAACTCTCTTCTGCACTGATGAAATCTCAAGAGACATCAGCATCATGGCCAAGTGCCAGTCATATCAAATAAAGGAAAACTCTGATCTAGTGCTGCCCTTCCTCGCCTTGCTCCTGGGTAGCACACTCTGAGGGGATGTACTCCACACTCTAGAGAGGATCTCTGCCACATGAACCCTCCTTATCCCAAGTCAGCTCCAGACGCTATCCTGAATGCAGAGCCCAACAAGAGAACAGAAACATGCAGTGAGGGTTGTACTGTCATTTCAGTGCAGACTGCCTCCTGAGGTGAAAGAGAGGAAGAATTGAGTGCAAAGCAGGGTGGCTAAGGTCATGGAAGGCTCCTGTTTGTACCTTATTCTCCTTCAGAGGAACTGACCTCCTCACTATGCCTCTCTGGAGATTAACTCTGCCATATATGCCCTGAACACCAGGAGCATCATTTATAGACACTATGGTAGATGTATATTTTGGAAAACATCACCTCATGAGAATTATATTGACAAGCTGATAAAGCAAATGATGTACAGCTTTGATGGTTTCCAGCTGTCATGAGGTAAAGCAAGGATGCAGGAGTTCTCCTAGCTTGGCGAAAACCTGAGGGAATCTCTGCACGCATAAGATGAGGAGAGTCTGTCAGGAGAAGGGGAATGGCCTCACCTAAGAGCAGCAGGATGATAAAGATGCAGTTGAGTCCAAGTAGCATCTCTTAGGTACTCTATGTGCTATTCTAGTGTGAGGGATTATATAAGCATTCTGAACATTCCAGGGTTTTTTCCATTGTTTTCTATAAAGTTTTAGGTCTGGGTTGGAAGTTCTCAACAGCTTAGGCCTGTTTTACTAAATGTGGTACGAAGAGAATTATTGTGTCTGAAGACAGGAGCTAGGAATATTTATTGTAGAATGTATCATCCCTCACTTCTTATAGACTCAAATTACACCTGAGTAACATGTCCTTGTTTTTTTCTCCCTTTTTCTTGTTCCTGTATCTCTTGTTCAAATCTGCTCATTGTATGGGACTCTGAAGGGAGGTCACTGACCTGTGTGGAAGAGAAGCCACCATGGGAATTCTGCTGCTTCGTGATCCATTTCACGATGTGCACTGCCAATGACAGGTCCTCAGGGGCTGGGGCTGGCTGGGCAGTGAGGAGAGCGAGGAGGACATAGGCATTCATCTCTACTTCAGCAGAGGGAGCCTGTGGTTTGTACAGATACCTCTCGGATTTCCTGGGTTTCTGAGGTCTTTCCCAATGGACAGAGTTGTCTTAGGGTAAAAATAGAGAAATAACTAGATGTGTGAGTAGCCAATGAATGATCGTATGTCTCTATTCAGAAAGAAGGAAATAGAAGAAAGTTGTAGCAGGTTTTAAAGTTTTCACTCACAATATCCCCAGATTTATTATTACCAGTAAAAAAAAAATCTGCTGTTGCTGTGATATTGTACAACAAAGAAGATATGAAGACAGAAATTCCTAAGGAATTAACTAAACTACCCGCTCAGTGATGCTCCAGCATATTTGGTGAGATCTCAAGAGCAGACTTGATTCTTTCATTGATTAACTCCCTCACACCCTACAAAACATCACTTGTTCAGTGTTCAGTCCAAATGACTCAGGGAAGTTCCCCATTGACTTCAGAATTGCAGTTGAAAGAGCAAAACCTTGAAGTATCGATTTTGTTTTTTGTTTTTTGTTGTTGTTTTTTTTTTTTTTTCCTGTTCTTTATAATCTTGGCTCCTCCTGACAGGTATATGTGTATCAGAGAGGAAAGTTAAGTTTTAGGTACATTTCCCATTGTAAAAGTAGGTGGAACTGTGTTGTATTCTACTGTGATATTACATTTGTTGATTTGGGTCATACTAGGAGAAAATACAGAAGAGAAATGTTTGAGTACAGAAGAAAGGCTGATTTCTTAATGTGTCAGTCGAGGAGAAACCTCAGTGTGCTATAGGGATGGAACTAAAATATAATACTGTTTGTGCAGTCAGTATAATCCTCACTGGAACTGAATAGAGACAAACACAATAACACACACATCCCTACCTTCTTTTACAGCTTCAGTATCAAGTGATTTTAGGATTTCATTTCTCTTGTCCTGGTTCCCTGCTAGAGCGAAAGCATAGGCCAGCAGTGCCTTGGTGTACACAAAGTTGCCATTTCCACTGTGCTCTATTGTCTTCCAGGATGACTCCAGGCAGGTCAGCGCTTTGGAGACAACAGGTTGCTGTTGGCAGAACAATAAACCCTGAGCAATGTGAAAAAGTGTGCTAGCAGGCCTTGGAAGAACCATGGAGGATGTAGACATGTATGCTTTTCAAATGAATCCTTCCATTCCCCTCCACTCTTCTTTTTTTCTTTCTCCTTTCCTCTCTCTTTCCCTCCATCCTTTCCTTCTTTCTTCCTATCTTCTGTCATTGATCATCTGTCTATCCTCTATCTTTTGGAGACATTTCTTTTATAAACCATATTCCATTTAAATACAGACTAATAATGACAGTATTAGAGGATATGTTTTTGACTTGATTTTTGGTACGTAGTCAGGATTTCATTAAGCGGGTAGATGCTCATTAATGGAATATTACAAATGCAAAAATCTTGTGAAAAAGAAAGCTGCCATTTGGCTTTAGAGAGGATAGGAAGTTATAAACTTTATACTAGTTTAGGAAGAATGAGTAGCAATGTGTCACCTACTGTGTCTGGGAGTGAACTCTCCAGAAGGGCAATGGTTATATAGGCAGACAGAGTCACTTCATCTTCTACTCCACCCTGTAAACAAAAGGAATAAAATAGATAAAGTATACAGCAAGCAATCCACTATATATGTCTTCCCTGCTTGTAGTCAATCCTTCATATTCAACAGAAGTTCTCATTTTTATCCCCATTATAAAAAAGTACATTGTCAGCCTAAAGGCTTTTTTGTCCCAGTGGAAAATAGTAACGCCTGACTTTCAGATGTTATTATTACGTCATCATGCTTATAAGTAGTTCAAAATAGGTCACCTTCATGGCATTGTTGATTAGCAATCCAGAGCTCCTGAAACAGCCATTGTCCTGCTGCTGCTGGGAGAGCCAGGTGAAGGCGTGGGTGATGTGTGTTTCATCGATGAAGATGAAGGCTCGAGCTTGGGCAAAAGACTTGAGCACAAAGGCTGTGAGCCTGATGGGGAGGGAGAGTGGGGAGATGAAGGCTTTTGTTCTGATGCAGGACCTTCACACAGGGGTTTTCCGGGGATCTGGACCACACTCATGAGTAATCAGTCTAAGGGTCCCTCAGCGCATGAAGCTGACAGTGTCTCTTGCTCTTTCAAATTAGTCTTCCATCCCTGGTCCTGTTGGATGTGGACACTCCAGTGTGGTCCACCAGCCTCCTGCTCTGTTCTTCATTGCTTCTCCATCTCTCACTCTCCTGTTTCCCTAACACCTGCTCCCTCATCTTAGCCTTTACCCTGTTCAATGATTTTCTTTTGTACATGAGAAAAACCTTCTAGCCTAAAACCCTTGCCATTTGTTTTCTACCTCAAAATGTACATACCTCCCCTTCCTTACTTCCGGTTCTATTAGTTTCTATGTCATTTTTCACCTGTAATGTCTGTGTGTTTTATCCCAAGAACACATTCTTATGCAATGCAAGCCCACATGAAGAATGGTATCAGCTTTTTAAGACTCAGTTATGAGCATCTTTGATGCTCAGCAATACTTAGCTGGATATTTACTGATGAAAGCTCCTGTGGAAGAATGGAAAAGCCTGCATATTGAATTGAGTAAAACAGGCGGTACAGATTCAAGGCAGATGAGCCTTGAGACAATTTCAGTTCTGTTCTTAGGATTCCTGCTACCTCAAGCATGTGTGTCTCAAGCCCTGGCATCAGCTGTATCCCATGACATTAGATACATGTAGAGTTGCCATGAGGACCAAGAGTGGAGCAAGCCTGACACATAGTGGACTTCTCTTACCAAGTGCTTCCTTCACTCTTGCCACCTTGATCCCCGAAGGCACTGTAGGAGCCATCCTTGTGTTTGTAGTTCAGCTCCCTCTGATAGCCTGGAATGGAAGGCTTTGGGTGTGTTTTGAAGAAACTGATGCTCAGAGAAGGACAGGATGTCAGTCTGAAGCCACAGAGGCCCTCACATACTCTGGCTTACAGGACTGACCAACTGAGGACTCTGCTCAGCTTTCCCCCTCCAGTGCTAAGCCCATTACTAGAGAGACCATTCACAAGAACAAGAACAAAGTGGAGTTTCTAAGCCTTACTGACCAGCATTGAGGTAGCCGATGGCCTTTGACTTGATCTTCTCAGTCAGCTGTTGGGTCTCATTCAGATATTTCAGTACATAGATGTTAGGAGCAAAAAGCACCATGTTCTGCTCCCCACAGCCAAAGGGCATTTGGAGAAGATTTTGTGTGTTTTCTATGGCTGAACTCAAGATATCACCTGCAAGTGAGAGATGTAACATCAGATCAAACAGCCGTTATCTTCAAGAACAAAATAACATCTTTAATAGAATCACTTCCCAATGATGTGAGGGAAGTTCAATGGTGAGGTGTGCTGGGAACGCAGTGGCTATTGAGGGGTTAGAGATGGAAGAATGATATCAAAGAGTTCAAGTGTAATATTTCAGAAGCTACATTTGGAATCACGGTGGGGATCGGGCAGTGGTTAGTGACTATTGTCTCAATTCCTCTAGGGACGGAATGACTCACCCAACACAGAGAAATGGGCTCTGGCTGAATCTTTCACTACTGTTGATGGAAGCATCAGGGACAATTTTTCAGATATGCCAGCATCTGAATAAACAAAACAAACAGGTACATGATTATTTCAGTACTCAGAACTTCTAAAATACCCTGAGGCCAGTCACTTAGAACTGTGTCTTAAACTTTGACTTCTTGTCTCTCTAGAAAAATGATCTTCTTGTGAATATCACAAATCCACACTTCCTGGTACTACTGGCTTGCCAAGCTGTATTGCATTTGCTGTCATCACTGATTGTGTTGAAGCCAAGCATTTCCCCAAAGGAACTTCTGAGTCTCCTATTGATGCCTTACTTAATTATTTAATAAACATATGAAAATATGTTTATTGATTGAAGATTGGTTTAGGTATACTCTGCTTTGAGTTTTTTTGGGTTTGCTTTGTTTTGTGCGTGTGTGTTTGAACTTTGACATTAGTTAGTGTTTTATAGGAATAGGGATCCCAATTGAGAAAATGCCTCCATAAAATCATCCTGGAGACAGGTCTTGGGGAATTTTCTTTTTAATGAGCAATGAGGCAGGGCCTAGCCCAGTGTGGGTGGTCCTGTCAGGTGTATAAGAAAGCCAACTGAGCAAGTCAGGGGAGACAAGCCAGCAAGCAGCGCTCCTCCCCAGTTCTGCTTCAGTGCCTGCCTGCAGGTTCCTGTACTCACTCCCCTCATGATGGACTGTGTCTGTGTAAGATGAATAAACCTCTCCTCTCCAAGGTGCTTTTGGTCGTGGTGTTTTATCTCAGCTGTGTAAACCTAAAATAAGACAATGTGTGAATAAACTTCCAGTAGGTCATATAAGCAAATGGATTCTGAGATGGCCTTTGTTATTCCTGGTCCCTCTGAGTGGCCTAGGAGGTTTCACTGATCACTCCCATGCTACTGTCATGGAAGGCTTTCCTATGGCAGGGGTGATGGCCAGATTGCCTTGTAATAAGTAAGTACCAGGACAACCAGAAATGTCCGATGGGAAGAATAGTGCTTTTGTTATCTTGTTCTTGGTTTTTAAAAATTAATCTCCAGTAACACCGTTCATGCACTTCCTACCATGGAAAACATTTAAAGGACTTTAGAATTACATGATGATTTTCTTCTACACACTGTGTTAATAACTATTACATTAGTTTATTCCTTCTAAAAGAAATTTGCTTATTTCATCTCTTTTGCTAATTTCCATATGATAATGGATTGTACATTAAATTGAAGCTATTGTTCCAGTTTCACTATTCTTTGGACAAATACATCTTGGACAAGCACTCCTCCACTCACTGGTGCAGGTGCTGGTCATGTGGTCATTCCTGTGAGTGGACAGTCTTGCCTCTGTGCTGGTCCCTCACAGGGGACAGCGAGCTCCCCTTCTGTGACACTTTGCTATATTCCTTTGGCAATAGTGTGTCCAGTGAGGAGCATGGATGAAAGAACAAGTCATAGAAACAACTATTAAATAAAAAATTATGTTTAGTACACATCGCAATTTAGCTTGGCTTATTTATGAAATTTATTCAGTCATAAAATCCTCTGTTTTTATTTATAATCTCATATAAAAGAAACATGGGACTTCCCAAGATATTTTCTGTATTTTTCTTTTTCTTTAAGGAAAATTTTGGTTATATTCTCTTCTTAGATATAACTTTCTAAATACTGAGATGGGCTGGATGAGAAGGTTCTGTGTTCTAGAGAAAAGGGCTACAGGGACCTCTGAAGTCCTAGGCAGAAGCATGACTGTACTCTGGTGAGTAATGATCTGGATAATTTGTGTGACTCAATTTGGTTATTTATTTTAGTGGTTATAAGTTATACAGTGTCCTGATGTCCTTTAATTATTTTTTTTCATTTATTTTACATACCAACCACAGTTTCCCCTCCCTCCTCTTTTTCAGTTCTTTCCACCAAACTCCTATCTACCCCCCAGAAACTACTCCCTCATTCAGAAAGGGGCAGGCCTCCCATGGGAGTCAACAAAGCATGGAACATCAAGGTGAGACAGGAACAAACTCCTTCCCTGGCATCAAGGCTGGGCAAGGCATCCCATGGGGAATAGGGTCCAAATAGCCAGCTTGTGCACCAGGGACAGGTCCTGATCCCACTGCTAGGGCCTCACAAACAAACCAAGCTACTCAACTATCCTGGTTTTCTTAGAGAAATATTGTAAGAGATCCAAGTAGATGATGTAAATTATTATCTTATTACTGTTTTGAAGGATTCTCACCTGAAGCACAGAGCAGTGAACTGAAGGTATGTTCTTTCTTAATTCCTTCGGGCTGGGACAAAAAGATAGAAAGTCCAGACTCAATAAATTACTGAGTATACAAACACAAAAACGTTTGAGACATTTTTTTTATTTTTGTTTTTTGGTAAGGGGAGACAGCTTCTCTGCTTTTAGGACCAGGACTGGAATTAGATCATCTAACTTTCTACCATATCAGGAATGGCATAAACATTTGAGAATTTGGGGATGCCAGGTTAAAATGAACGTGACAAGGAAAGATAATAAAGACAAAATACAGGATCAGAAGAAAGAGGTCAAGCTTAGGAAGATAAACTGGCATAGGCCATCCCCTCCAGGCTCCAGTAAAGAGATTAGGAAGAGGAAAGAAGACAGAAAACACTGATTTAAAGTATGAGCTTGCCATTTGCTATGAGATATAGTCAATCTTGCACCATTCTCAGCACATGTCAATCATGAGATGTCACTCACCTCCACTATCAGGACTTTGACAACTGTGTCCTTCTTCCCAGTTTCAGGAACAGTGGCCACCTCAGAACCACAAGGCTCTGGGGACTGCCGTGCTTCCGCAGTCACAGAGAAATTCACATTCCCTGGAACACATGGTCCACAGAGCTGAGCTCAGATGTGCCAGGAACTCGGCACCCTACAAACCCAAAGATCTGCAAAGTATCCTCAGTTCTATGAGCAGCAGTTCAAAGGTTTTGTCCTGTGTTTAAGAAGGTGGTAAGCATGGGCCAGAAGTAGCCATGACCCAGAGCTTGAGGGTCCAAT
The DNA here is from genome assembly GCF_903995425.1 of Onychomys torridus. Taxonomy (NCBI): domain Eukaryota; kingdom Metazoa; phylum Chordata; class Mammalia; order Rodentia; family Cricetidae; genus Onychomys; species Onychomys torridus. The sequence continues at coordinate 21,490 of NW_023413222.1, forward strand.
GAGAAGAAAGTAACTAAAGAAACCTTCCTGCAATCAGTCTTTCTGCACAGAGTCCCCTTACAGAGTCTTCACTCACCTAAGGATTTGGGAGTTACCAACCAGGATGTGGTGTGCCTCCCACTGGCACAGAGGCAGTAAGAATCTTCCTCTTTTGACACTGGGACAGCTGTGAAGTCAGGGGAGTCTTCCAGCAGCACACTGACCTGTGGCCCCACATGGCAGAGAAATAACAAAGATGTCACCCCAGGAGGACTACATATTATGTGTGGATTGAGGTAGGTGGAAGGGTGTGGAGGGGATTTGTGTTAAAAAATAGAGTAGGTGCTTTTGGAAGTCATGTGCCCAGAATGTCACATAAGGTGACACAAAGGCTTGCATATATTTCATATGCACATACATACATGTCTAGTATTTTATTTAGCTATCATCTGTGTATTATCTACACAAATTAGTATAGAAGGAATTATAAATTTATCTATTTATATTTCCTTAATTTTTATGCCAAATATATATTATGTTCACTGTACCAAATTTTTTTTTTTTTTTTTTTTTTTTGGTTTCGAGACAGCGTTTCTCTGTGTAGCTTTGCGCCTTTCCTGAAACTCACTTGGTAGCCCAGGCTGGCCTCGAACTCACAGTAATCCACCTCCCTGTGCCTCCTGAGTGCTGGGATTAAAGGCATGTACCACACTGCCCAGCCTTTTGCTTTGTTTGTTTTTTTTTTTTTTTTCTGGTTTTTTTTTTTTTTTTGAGCTGAGGATTGAACCCAGGGCCTTGTGCTTGCTAAGCAAGCACTCTAACACTGAGTTAGTCCCCAACCCTAGATTTTTAAACTACTGTTTGTAAGTATATATCTACCTCTAACAAAAGAAAATCCATTGTAGAACATTTTGCTCTTTTACCAACAACAGCTTAATAAGTCTTTGTGGACCATATGTTTTTGCTGTATCCAGAGACCATACAGGATATCCTGTGTCTCTCAGTACAGGATATACTATTTCAGTAATGGCAAAATCACACAGTATGTTTTACATAGTGTCTATACTGTTAAACAACTCTTGGTTGTATATGTAGCTAGAGTCTGGGAATTTTTTTAAGCATTTAGAAACAGTGCTGATTGGCCCAGTATAATCCCTTCCTCCCTTTATTTCTTCTTTTCATTTAATTCCTAGTTAAAGTTTATACACTCTAATTTCCCTCTTCCCTGGTCATGCTTTACTCAGAAAGGTCTTTACCCAGATGCACGTAGGGAGGTAGTTCAGCACGGTGGCCTTGAGTGTGAAGGCTTCTCCACGGATCACAGAGTAGGGCATCGTGAGCTCCACAAAGAAGGGCTGGAAGGCTTGGAGAGACACCGCAGGAGAGAGGCCAAGTCCGGTTTCACTGGACAGACAGAGGGCTCCAGCCTTCCACTCAGTGATGGTGTCAGGGACTGTCACATCCACTTCAGCTACTCCTGATGAGCTGGGAGAGTGAGAATGTGAGGTACAGAAACTGAGCACATGAATTAGTTATTTCTGAGATGGTCACTATGAGTGTGACCTAACGCTACCCCTTCCCTTTGAGTCCTTCAAAGGAGCGATAGAAAGAGAAGAGTGTAAACAGGACTCCAGTGCACACATGAAGTTTTTCTGTCATCCTGTTTACCCAGCTCAATTCATGGCCTCATGATACCTCAATGACTGTGTGTTGCTTGAAATTTGAGCATATTTGAAGTTGTCTCTGAACTCCCATCTCCAAAATACCATACGACAATTTTATGACTTTTATTGTCAACTCCATGTAGCAGTCTAGTAGTTTACTCCATGTAAGACTACTACATATGCTACTCAATATGGCATACCTGAATGATTTTAAGCATCAGAAAGGTATATTATCATTTTTATATCAAAATTCTTGGATGATGGCAATACATCTATTTTATGATTGATGAGTTGATATGCTATGATCTTCTAAATTAGTCCTTTCCCATGTTTGTGACAGAAATTAATTAGAGAAGTACTAGAAAACAAAGAAATTAAATTTTCATCTCTAGGCCGAATCTCACAAATAGAAATTACTTACTTTACTGTGACTAAATCCCAGATCCAGGTTTCAGGAAAATATTTTCGAATGGTTTCTGTAGGCAGATCTTCACGTGGTGGATCTTTACTTGGTGGTGGATCTTTATGTGCTTTTACACTTGTGACTTTGATGTTTTCTCTCTTAGTCCCATCCATACTTCCTATGAAGTTACAATGGAAGAAATGGACATAGTTCTGAGTACAATGGAATACAGTGTGCAGGGTAAATGTAGCTTAATTTTCAGTTTCTTCTTGACTGCTAAACCCTATTACAAAGACACTGGAAATGATACATTGAAACTCTCACTTTGCCGGAGGCTGGGTAATATCTTTGTCAAAAGCAGAAACTATAAAATCCTGGAGAAAACATCCCCTAGTGTAGCTGGAGTTGGAAGGAAGCACAGTGCATATTTCCTTGGGTTGGATAGTCAGGGAATGCTTACAAATATAGCATTACCCCTAGGAGGATTGAAGATCCATAATACTAGCTCCCAGGCAACAGATTCTGTGGCTACAATGAACATCACTCTAGACATGAGCTGAGTGATGGCTGCATTATCAGGAGAGATATTCTTGGAATGCTTTTTCTTTCTCTAGCTCTCTAGATCTGTAGGATTAACCCAATATTTCCATAGTTTTACATTTATATAAAAACTGAAAGAGGTATAGATACAAACTCTTGGATCAGAAATACACCCAATGAGAAAAGTTCATATCAAAGTTGTGTGTGTGGTTTTTAGGATTTTTTTTATGCAAAGTGAGTTTATTACTCAAGAATCATAGCATAGGCTTGGGTTTATACCAGCAAGAAATGCAAGATTTGAAGGTGGCAACAGAGGGTCTGTGCTCTGCTTTTTCCAAGAACAAGTATACATGCAGATTTAGTTAGGGCTTCATCTAAGTATTTCCTAAATGAATCTCAGCAGTGGAAATCTCTCACATTGTTTCAACACATATACACACAGACAGGTTCATTTCTACAGGTCCTTCTCTCCAATGGCCACAACATCTAACCTGTCTTTCTACGTTCCTTTAATTACTTAGTGATTTCTATTGAATAAGTTCTTCACTCATTTCCTTAAGCATCTACAAGGATTGTTGCCCAATTTATCCATAGTGTAGAGTACATATAGTGCATTAGGTCCTGTTGCTTGTGATATTTTGATTTCTTTTCAAATCAGTATGAGGAAAATTAATACATTCCAGTCAGAATTATGTTTTATTTTATGTTAGCACACATGTAAAAATAAATTTTAGTATTTAGAATATAAATAATAATGAAAGTAGGGATTCATGATTTCAAGTTATATTGCAGAGGTATAGTAATAAAACCAGCATGGAACTGGCACAAAAATAGACATGAGGATCAATGAAATAAAATACAAGGTCCAAACATAGCTCATGTAATTACAGCTGTCTGATAGTTGATGTAGATGCCAAAACATGTTCAAGAGGAAAGACAGCATTTTCAGCAAATGATGCTCTGAAAACTGGCTGCTCGATACAGAAGAATGAAAATTGACCCACATCAATGACCCCACACAAAATCGACTCCAAATGATCAAGAACCTCAACATGAAATCTGCTAGAAAAGAACATAAGCAGCAACTCTACAAAATAGATGTGCAGGAAAGGAGTTTTTAAATAAGACCCATTCATTTAGGAATTAAGGTCAATAATTTATAAATGGGACCTCACAAAACTAACATGTTTCTTCACAGCCAAGGAAACAATCAAGTGACGTGGAAGCCCACAGAGTGGGAGCGAATCTTTGCTTCTAGACATCTGATAGAGGATAAGTATCCAGAGTATATAAAGAACTCAAAAAGCAGAGTCAAGAAAACAAACAGCCCAATTGAAAAATTGGATCTAAACACAGTCTTCAAAATAAATAGACATGGCTAAGAAATATCTTTAAAAGTGTTCATCATGCTGGTAACTCAGGAAATCTAAGTTAAAACAACTTGGAGATTTCATCTCACCCCAGTCACATTAGTCAACAAAACAACTGACAACCACCTGGAGATGAACGGGAAAGGGAAACTCTCTCTTGCTGATGGTGGGAATGCAAACTGGTACAGCCACTATGGAAGTGGCTCCCATGAAGGAAGAGGGAAAGGTTACACATGGTTGGTATTTGATGAAGAGAGAGTGAGTGTGACCTTTGACCTGAGTGCTTTGCTTTTTCCATCCTCTCCTCTATCTGCGATTCCTGTTTTTTTCCTTCTCTTCTTCATCTCTAATACACAGGAATTTCTCTTCACCTCTCTGACATGTCTACAAAAGTTCTCCACACTTCTCACAATGATTCTCTATTATACTATTGCACTTCGTCTTATCTGTCTCTTTGACATTGAAGGACGAGCCTCCAATCTCTAACTTCCTTATAGTACCAGCATACATTTGGACACATTTTGCTGAGGTAAGCTTGGGCTATTTTTCTCTTATTTGGATAGTATACATGCTCTCCAATTGTACTTCATCACGCTTGATAAAAAAATTCACATTTATTTTATTCTTAAAATACATGCTGATTTGCTATTTTTACCTTGCATTGGAAGCATCATTTCATAATCAGCACATACTTCAGGATATTTGATCTTCAAGTTGGTGAATGCCTTTAAGCCCATGTCCTGGAAAGAAAATTAGCACTCAAGAAAAATATCTCAAAATTCTGAAAAATCTCAATGTTTACACAAATTGTAATAACTAATTCAGATATAGGTATACATACTCAAGTAGAATCCCTATCCTAATTGTGTTTTTCATACTCTTTAGAGCGTGTGGCATGGAACAGAGAATTCATAGGGAGGCATATACGCTGTCTTTCTTTTTGATACAAAGCCCTGTGGTATTAAAAAATTCACTTAAAGCCATGTACAGTGGTGCACACCTTTGATCCCAGTACTTGGGAGGCAGAGGCAGGTGGATCTCTGTTGAGAGATATTTGAATATACTATGTAAAGATCTGTCACTGTGATTGGTTTAATAAAAAATTAAATGGCCAATAGCTAGGCAGAGAGAATAGGTGGAACTTTCGGGAAGGGAGAGCAAGTAGGAAGAGGAATTTAGATTGGGGTGAAGGGGAGAGAGAGAGAAAGAGGTGCCAGGGTCCAGCTAGCCAGACAGCTAGCCAGAGGAAGCAGGACAGTAGCACATACAGAATGAAAGAAAAGTCAAAAGTCCCAAGGAAAATGTAGATGAATAGAAACAGTTTAATTAAGTTATAAGAGCTAGTGGACAAGCCTAAGACAAGGCTGAACATTCATAATTAATAATAAGTCTCTATGTCTTTATTTGGGAGCTGGCTGGTAGGACAGGGAAAGACTTGCTAGAGATCTCTGTGACTTTCAGGGCAGCCCAGTCTACAGAGTGATTGTGGGGACAGCCAGAGATACATAGTGACAGTCTGTTTGAAAAACTCAGAATTAAAAAGAAAATGGCATTCATCCACTCTGTGCCTAGACTGGGCACTTTCCAAGATGCAGTTTTTATAATGCTTGGGATTTAATCCATGAACACACAAGGTGGTTACTCTGTTTGTGATTCACATCCCTATCCATAGCCTGACTCTAAAATTCTTTACCAATATAGTATTTCATGAAAGCTAAATATTTCCTAGAGCAGCATGTTCATGGGTAACACTGCTTACCTTCATATAACTGTAGACATCCCTCTCATCTGGCTGTAAGTATGTCTGTTCATCACCCTCATCACCCCACCAACACAGTTGATCATCTTCATCTTCAAGAAATTGGTGTGAACTTGGCATGAAGCTGCTGGGCTGCATATCTGGCAGATTGTATATCTGTAAGAAACAGGAGATAAGGGAACCTCTTTCTTGGGCTTCCTTGAAAGATTCTCACAGAAGGAAAAGAATCAGTGTGATTACTGCAAATGACTTCTTGAGTGTTAAATGATCCCCAAATCAGACTTTCTAAATATTTTGTGCTGAAGAGTCCTTTATTCTAAAGGTGTTCACAGTATGTAGAAAAAGACTAAAAATACTGCACATATTTTAAAAAAGTATGAAAATGATGTGATTTTAACATAATTTAATATGAAACATTAAACATTTAGAAATGTATTTACACTACATAAATTATTCATTAAGTATAAAATACTAAGGTTATATATTTCAGCCAACTGCTATACTATATAAAAGCAAAAAACAAAAAACAAAAGTTGAGTTAATCAGTATGCAAGTAGCCTGAAGAGATTTGAATGAAGATATCTGTAAATATTTTTTCCCTAAAATACAAGGAAAAATTTTCAAAACAAAACAAACAAACCCAAGCCACCTCTGTCTTTGACAAAAGATGTATTCAACCCTCCAAACTGCAGTGCATGGAATTAGAAAGAGGGAGAGGTACGGCAGCTCACATGTCCAAATGGAAGCGGTCATGGTAGCAGCCACAGGAGAAGCTGATGATGTACAAGCAAGTTTGCCAGACTGCACCCGATCCAGCCTGGGCACTGGAGGTCGGGAGTTCACAGAAGGCAAGGCTAGGGGAATGTGTGAGGAAGACAGGAAACAAAGTCTCCTCAACCCAGGATGCTGAACCTGGGACTCTGAGACATGAACTTTTTCTTGGGGTGGGCGGTGACTCTGGGGAACAAAGCTCACGAACTGACTTTTGCCTTTTGTAGATCCTCCAAAGAACATGCTGGCTTGCTCTAAAGTAGCAACACGGCCAGTCATGTGACAGATAGCGTCACCCAAGCTCAGACCACAGAGCCAGCTTAAGTTCCCAATGAATTGATTTGTAATTCTTCTACAGATTTCCAGTGTTAATGACAGAAACCAACATGATCAAAGTTAGGAGAGTTGAGGAAAGAATGATAATTGGAAACCAAATAATAAAACAAAAAAATCTCCAAAGCACAAAGAAAGGAAGAAACAAACAAAAACCATGAAATTCTCACAGAGGTAAGGCACATTGTATCCATGCAGCTAACTCAAAACTATTTAAAAACTACAAGCAGGAAATAATAGGGTTGGACATAAAGCTAATTTGCAACAAAATATTTCAAAATATGTCAGGTACATCTGAAGGAAGTGCTCAGAAAGGGCGACTGGGGTAAAAGAAAGACAGCGCTAGACGATTTCCTCAAGACACTCACCATCTGCCTAACAAGAGCAATAGACTGAGAGAGAAATCAGAAGTGAAAAAAATCTTAGAAAAGAAGCAAATTAACCTCTCCATCAAGATTTTTAACTTGGAATCCCCATGATCTCAAGGGACTGAGAATTTAGAAATCTGGATATTTGGGTAGGAAAATTCATATCCTACTTTCTTAGGCATATTATAGAAATGTAACATTGCCTGACTTAAGTATCAATAAGCAGCCACATACACATGTATTAGGAAGTTTATGACTTTGACTTGATGTAATATCAGAGCTGTTTTCACATTACGTTTGGATTATTCAGGTAGCCTGATATTCTATCTGCAACATTATTCGTCAGGACTTGAGTGGATATTTTAAAAATGGCCAGCTTGACCCACATGGCTGAACAGGGCAACCTTTGCAAATGGGTACTCGGGAACCTTCAGCTTCTGAAGGGGGAACTCCTATTTTCTCAGTGCAGAGGCTGCACCTGAAGGTGGGCTCCACTGTTCCCTTCCATACTTGGTTGACAACCAATGTGTGGAAAGATGTGAGTTAAGATGGATCATAGTAAACATAGCAGTGTTTATGCGATCTCTGCTTCAGCCCTTTCTGGTTTTAACTTGCTTGATGATGATTTGTATTGTTATTGCAGCTTATTTAGACTGTTATTTCATACAGGGCATAGGTTTTTCCATTTCTTTCTGGTATTCTTACATATTTTATCTCATGCATTTAAAAACAGTATGTCAGAAATGATACACAGGCTCCCCAGGACACAGCAAGAGCCCACGGCCTCACCTGCTTGTGAATATTCTAGATATCAGATATAAATAAAAGATCTTAAAAATTCCAGAGAGAAAACATGGAACAAATAGAATGATGCAGAATTAGTGACATTGAGCATCTTAGCACTAACTCAGGAAGATATGAATCCACACACCCAATGTCTCCAGACTTCTGAGGGAACATGATTTCTCAGCTGACGATTTGCCCCATTTCAAAGTATTAATTATCGATGTAATTACAGACACTGATAGCTGCAAAAGAAGTTTGTCACTGACCCCCTCTTTCTCAGGACAGCACTAGCACATGCTGAGTGCCCCAAGGGAGCAGCAACCTGAACAGAAGTCCAGAAGTCAGCAAACAGTGAACCAAACGTGGGGAATTTTGAAGGGACTCCCCAAACTGGAGTGAACCCCTGTGTTTCAGAAGTCAGCCAGGTGAGAGCAGGGTGACAGAGGGCAGGGTGACAGGGGGCTCTGTGGGGACAGCAGCAGAACTGAGCACTGCCACAGATGCTAGAGAACTGAAGTCTAGTGAGGAGGACGATGGCCTTGAAGTAAATATAAGAAGGAACAATTAAATGTCAGGACACAGGAAAACAAATGAGAGGAAATATGACCACAGATCACTATCCGACTTAAAAATGAACCGCATGTGTTGGTTATGGAAATGAAAACTGTCTAAGGATTTCACACAGTAATCATATAGATTTGTAGGCAAGGTGAAGACCGGAAGGGTCTGCACAATCAGCTTTAATATGCTGCTGTGTAATAAGAAGAATGAACAGATGATGCCAATAATGAAGAAAGGCCAATACTTTCAAAGAGTAATAGAGAATGTGGAATGAAATAGTAAACAAGTAGCTGTAATCATTGAAAGTTCAAGCAGCCAAAGCATGGCTAGGGCAGGGTGGTGGGAGGAAGGAAACTCTGTTCATGATTTTTCTTATAACTCTTTGGGCAGTATATGAGTTTGTTTGTTAACTAATTGCCTGTATTTGTCGGCTAAAACAATTGCTCAAGAAATCTCTTATTTAGTTCATTTGGAAAAAGTCAAAATCTAAAAGGAAAACATATTGATCATAAACTTTCCTAAGCATTTTCTGCATGTGCATCAAAACATTCATCATTAAAACTAAATTAAATACAGTTTTAACTTACACATTAGTTGAAAACTGGCTAGTTCCTAGCATTATCTGTACTAAAATTTACTGATTTTAAATTGCAGAGGCACCTTACATCCATTTTAAAATATGCTATTAACCAGAGGCAATAATAATTTTTAAAATGTATAACAGTGATCATGTAATTTTTCATTCTGAACATGATAGGAAGATGAGCTTTGCTCTCGTTAATGTGGCTGAGACTGGAGTAAATAGTTTATGGTTGGAGTTACGCTACTGAGAATTTTCAAAACAAGTTGAGAACCTCCTTGTACTGTGCTTTTAATTTTTTTCCTTTTGTTACTTACTATATTTGTGTTTTAATTTTACACATCAGCCATGGGTTCCCCTGTCCTCCCCACTCCCATCCCCACTCCCACCTTCCCCCCAGGCCCTCCTCTACATTCCCATCTCCTCCTGGGCCAAGACTCCCCTGGGGATTCAATTCAACCTGGTGGATTCAGTACAGGCAGGTCCTATCCCCTCCTTCCAGGCTGATCATGTGTCCCTGTGTAAGCCCAAGGTTCCAAACAGCCAGCTCATGCACTAAGGATAGGTCCAGGTCCCACTGCCTGGGTGCTACCAAACAGTTCAAGCTATTCAATTGTCTCACTTATCCAGAGGGCCTGATCCAATTGGGGGCTCCACAGCTTTTGGTTCATAATTCCTGTGTTTCCATTAGTTTGGCTATTTGTCCCCGTGCTTTTGCAATCTTGGTCCCAACAATTCACACTCTTACATTCCCTCCTCCGTCTTGACAATTGGACTCCTGGAGCCCCACCTGGGGCCTGGCTGAGGATCTCTGCATCCACTTCCATCAGTGATTGGATGACAGTTTCAGTTAGGGTGTTTGGCCATCTGATCACCAGACTAGGTCAGATCAGGCTTTCTCTCAACCATTGCCAGTAGTCTACAGTGGATGTGTCATTTTGGATTTCTGGGGACCTCTCCAGCATTCTGCCTATTCCTGTTCTCATGTGGTCTTCATTTATCATGGTCTGTTATTCCTTGTTCTCCCTTTCTGTTCTTGATCCAGCTGGGATCTCCTGCTCCCCTAAGCTCTCTTTCCCTGGAACCTTACCCTTCATTACTCCCACTGTCTGTCGTCCAGGTTGTTCATGTAGATCTCATCCATTTCACTGTCATTGGGCGATCCCCATGTCTTTCCTAGGGTCCCGTTTTCTAGGTAGCCTCCCTGGAGTTGTGTAGCAATCTAGTCATCTTTGTTTTACATCTAGTATCCTACTATGAGTGAGTACATAGCGCTTCCTTAGAAAATTGGGAATCCATCTCCCCCAAGACCCAGCTGTAGCACTCTTGGGCATATACCCAAGGAATGCTCACTCATACCACAAGGGCATTTGCTCAGCTATGTTCATATCAGCATTGTTTATAATAGCCAGAACCTGGAAACAACCCACATGCCCTTCAACTAAAGAATGGATAAAGAAAATATGGTACATATACACAATGGAGTACTACTCAGCAGGGAAAAACAATGACATCATGAGGTTTGTAGGCAAATGGATGGATCTAGAAAAAAATCATCCTGAGTGAGGTAACCCAGACTCAGAAAGACAAACATGCTTTTAAATTTTAAAGCATTCTGTCTTTTTCTTATTTGGGGAACTCTTGAGATGTACAAGATTCCATTCATATAAACCATTTCATTTAGCTCTCTGAAAAGCTCCATCCTGAGCGTGTTAGGGGACAAGCCACTCCTGGGGTAGGAGAAGCACAGTAAGGACACAGAGGGCCTGGGTCACACACAAGCTTGGAAAGAGGATGATGGGAACTCACCCAGGAAGGGGAAAGCTCAGCTTCAGGCCTCAGGAGCAGCATGCTTTTGTCCACAGCTCTTAGACCACAGAGGGACTGAGGAGAAGCTGTGACATGCAGATGGGCCTGTGAGGCGGGAAGACTTTGGGCTGGGGTGAAGGTCAGGTCCACCTGCAGGAAGGGAAATCAAGCTTAGCCGGCTTCCTGCTCTTGCAGCCAAGAAGCCTACCACGCGACTCACCCTGTAACTCTGCATGCACATCTGTTTACCAGATTATGACCGTGAGAACTCAGCCGAGGCCTCTTTGCTTCCTTTTCACCACTGGGATTGAGTTAGGAAGACAGGAGATGTGTCAGTCCAACTCTGAAGCCTCAAACAACTATCCCGGCTCCCTGAAAGTCTTACAAATGGCTCATTTTTGGTATGTGAGTGTGGTGTAGTACACACATGTGTGCAGGTACATGTATTCATGCACCCAGCAGAGGCCAGAGGAGGGTGTGTGTGCTCTGCTGTCACTGTGAATCTTATAGACTTGAGACTGTCTCTCCTGAACCTGGAGCTAAACTGGCAGGTGCGAAGTTCCAGCAATTCTCCTGCCTCTGGCCTTCACAGCAGTGGGGTTGCAAAAGCTGCCAGTCATGTCTGGCTTTTTACGTGAGAGCTGGGATCTATTATACAGCATACATTTAACAGTGTTGTATCATAACCTTTAATAACAGCAAGGCTCTCTTATCTATGTGTCCTTGCCACACACATAGAGAAACATAATGAAAAATAAGAAGGAAACTAAATACCCTAACCATTGATAGGCCTGGATTCTATTACTGGTCTTGAATGAAATGATGTGACATGAGGGTCTATGAGATGGCTCAGTGGGTAAAGGCACTTGCTGTTGACCTCATGACCTGAGCTTGGTCTCCTGGACTCATGTTGGAGGAGACAGCCATATGTACAGTGTTCTCTTTCCCCCACATGTGTGCATTCATGTGCACATGCACCTGGCATAAATATATTAATATTTAAGTTACAGGACTTGGAACTTGCTAGCCAGTTATTAAGCATTCAGGTCCCCTCTCTCCCTCCACTTTCTTGGTTTCTTTCTTGTCAACCTCTAGACATTTTGGGGGTTTATGAACAGAAATCTGGCACTCTGGTGCTGTTTGTATCATTACCACTGAGGCACACACCAATTACTGGGGTTAGTTTATCTGAAATCTGTAACCTTCAGCCATTTTTTTTCTCTTTTCGAATAGAAATTTTAAGAAATAAATCACTCACTTTGTTGAGAAGACACTTTTCAACTTCAAATTTTGCAGAATCTGCAAGCATGTCTCCATCAGGCAAGATGGTGTAGATAAGTATTTTAGCTTCAGGAGCCATGCTTAAGTCCACAGGGGTCTCCATGACAAAGCTACCTTGCACTGGAACTGGAGGGAATGGGAAGAGACAGTTATGGGCCAGAATACTGACAGGAAAACCCAAATAACTAAACACAGGGGGCAGGTGGACTGTATATGGAAGTCCTTCTTACATCTGGGCTGTTGCGTGGTTAACTGTTTGCATGCTAATGGTCACAGTAGAGTATGGGACACTCTCAGCAAGGTACTTCCAACCAAAATGTTCACCATGGAAATTTATATTGGTGATTTATGGCTAATCACATACTAACCTCTTATCTCTATAACACCTTAACATCCCAAACAGCATCTGTTAGATACTCCTGTTATAAAAGTGGGTGAAACAACCTTGACTAATGTTTCATTTATTATTTAGATAGGAGGAAGAAAAATGTAGATGACAATCTGGTACTCAGGAAGCTGATATTTAATGGTTATCCCAGAGGAGTAAGCTATATTTGAAAACAATAAGCAAATCTTTGTAGTCAATAAAATGTTCATAGTATTTACTTTTCTCAAGAGAAAAATATGCTATTTTAGAAGTCTCTTGTATTGTTTCTGGTGAACCTGAGTTGATTAATAAACCTTCACAAGATGAGTCATAAGATTCACATTTAATTTTTGTTTGTTTGTTTGTTTTTGTTTTTTCGAGACAGGGTTTCTCTGTGTAGCTTTGCGCCATTCCTGGAACTCACTTGGTATCCCAAGCTGGCCTTGAACTCACAGAGATCCACCTGGCTCTGGCTCCCGAGTGCTGAGATTAAAGGCGTGCACCACCACTGCCTGGCCCATTTAATTTTTATAGAAGAACTAACTGCATATTTTATTAAATAGCTAAATAGTTTTTATAACTGACAAGGCAGTCCTTCTTTAGTAAGTTTGCTGAGCATCTAACAAGTACCTACCATTTCCAGAAATCACTTGGAAGATTTTGGTGAAACTATGTAAATTTATGTGTTTCATGCAGTTGATATTGCAATAAAGAGAAATGAACAATAAATAGGTAAATTATAGAAAATATATTTGCATGTGGTACATGTTCTTTGAAAAGGAAAAGTTGGCAAGAAGTTGAATACTGAGAACACCAGGATCCAGTGGTCACTTGGGGTTTTAATAGGAGCAGGTGGAAGAGGCCCCATTAAGAGAGTGACAGTTGAGCCAAGTAGAATGGAGCATTGTCATCAGGATAGGACAGAGTGATTCCATTCCTTAAGTCACAGCAGCTATTGATTCCTGCCCAAGACCTTTGCAACATCAAGCCTGTCAAAATTCCAGCATGGATGGGGAGGGTTTCATGGAGACCCAGTCTTAGCTGAGGAGCTGTTGACAGTTGATGGCTGCTGAGGAGAAGATGAGTCAGATTTCTTCAGGGATGCAGGCCCTGGTAGACTTCCCATGCTTCAGTGGATGGCCCCATATTACATAGACATATGGTTAAAACTAACTGAACTTAATTAGTTTAAAAAATGGATGGGAAGTAGGGAAGAGGCCTGGTGGAGGTAGTTGGGGAGGAGTTGGAGGAATTGAATGAGTAGGTATAATTGAAATACTTTGTAAATGAAAAAAAGAATTAATCTTCAACCAATGGTGCTGGCACAACTGGATGTTGGCATGTAGAAGACAAATAGACCCATATCAATCATCCTGCACAAAACTCAAGTTCAAGTGAATTAAAGACCTCAACATAAATGCAGTTACATTGATCCTGATAAAAGAGAAAGTGGGAAGTAGCCTTGAACACATTGGCACAGAGGAAAATGTAGTGGGTGTTTGTTTGTGCCATGCCTGAAGCAGAGACTTTACTGAAGCAGTTGGTAGCTTCTAGGTAGCCTGGACAGGTACCCTTAAAACCTGGGATGCACATACATATGTGCACTCTCTTCCCTTTGCTATCTCATGGTCTTGGATGCTGGTGTGGATCAGGGCAGAGCTCTCCAAAGAACAGAAATGAACCATTCCTTACCTTTCCAGGAGCCTGCTACAATCCCTATTTCCTATATTGTGAGTTTCCTGTATCATGAGTTAACACCCCAATAAATTCCTATAATCATTACGCTATTTTTGTGGATTAGTAGTGATTTAATTGCATTAAGACAACTTCCTGAAATCCATAAGGATGACCCCACCTTGGTCTGCTGTCAGTGGCCTAGAGGGTGCCTAGACTGCTCTATTTTGGGGACTGTTCAAGCTAATAACCTAGCTGTCATCATAGTGCCTTTGTCCAGTGACTGATGGAGACAGATGCAGAGATCCATGGCCAGGTACCAGGCTGAGCTCTGGAAATCCAATTGATGAGAGAGAAGAGGGATTCTGCAGGCAAGGGATGTGGAGATCATAATGGGAAGAGGTGCAGAGATGACCAGCCACACTAATGGAATCCAATAACTGTGGACTGGTGGCTGTGGAGCCCTCATGGGACTAGACTAGGCCCTCTGGATAATGAAGATGGTTGTTTGGCTTGAAATGTTTGGGTGGCACCTAGGCAGGGGGATCGGGATCTGTCCCTGGTGCATAGGCAGGCTTCTGGGAATCCAGTGCCTGTAGTGTGATACCTTACACAGCCTTGGTGCAGTGGGAAGGGGCTTGGACCTGCCTAGGCACAGTGTGCCTGGCTCTGCTGACTCCCCATTGGAGACCTTGATTTGGTGGATGTGGGGATGTGGGGTGGCTTGGCAGAGAGGGCTGCTGGGTGGGAGGAGGGAGGAGGGGAACATCTGTGGGTGGTATGTGGAGTGAGTAGAAAATTTCTCAATGAAAAAATAAATAAGTATACATCAAAAAATAATCAAGGAAAAAAACTAAAAGCAAAAAAGAGAAAACTTCACGTCTAAGAGAAATGGATTGTTAGAGAAGACTTGATTATTAACATTTTTATTAAAACTTTGTAGTGTTTAATTTCTTAGTATAAAACCACTTTCATTTTCATAATTATTAAATTTGTATAAGGATATAAAAAGACAACTTCCTGAATAGAACACCAGTAGAATAGACACTAAGATTAATAATTAATAAACTAGACATTATGAAACTAAAAGCTTCTGTAAGACAAAGGACATGATCAGTAGGATAAAACAGCTACCTATGGAATGGAAAAAGATCTTCAACAAACCACCTCCAACAAATACATCTCCAATGCAATATATAAAGAACTCCAGAAACTAGACATCAAAAAATAATTTAATTCAAAAAATGGGTACAAATCTAAACAGAGAATTCTCAACAGAAGAATCTCAAATGGCTGAGAAACACTTAAACAATTTTTCAACATCCTTACTCATCAGGGAAAGGCAAATCAAAACGACTTTGAGAATCCATCTTATAACTGTCAGAATGGCTAAGATCAAAAACACAAATGACATCTTATGCTGGAGAGGATATGGAGCAAGAGGAGCACTCCTCCATTGCTAGTGGGAATGCAAACTTGTAAAGCCACTTTGGAAATCAATATGGTTTTGTTTGTTTTTTTTCTCAGAAAACTGGGAATTGATCTACCTAGGACCCAGTTATATCACTCTTGGGCATATACCCAAAGGATGTTCAACTATACTTCAAGGACACATGCTCAACTATGTTCTTAACACCTTTATCCATAATAACTAGATCTTGGAAACAACCTAGATGCCCTTTAACTGAAGAATAGATATAGAAAAGGTTGTACATTTACACAATGGAGTATTTACTCAGCTGTTAAAAACAATGAAATCAAGAAATTTAAAAGTAAATGGATGGAACTAGAAAAAAATCATCCTGAGTGAGGTAACCCAGGCCCAGAATCACAAATATGGTATGTATTCACTCATAAGTGGATATTGACTATAAAGCATAGGATAACCATGCTATAATGCACAGACGTAGAGAGGCTAGGTAAGGAGGGCCCAAAGGAAGAAGGAATACGTGGATTTCCCTGGGAAGACGAAATAGAAAAGATCATTCAGGTGGCCTGGGGCAGGTGGGATGGGAACCTGAGGAATTTTGTTGGGAGGTGGATTGAGGGGGAGATTACTGTAAGAGATGACTGGAAAGGGGGCATATTTTAGAGTCAGGTAGAAACCTGATGCAAAGGAAATTCCCAGGAATCTACAAGGATGATGGTAGGTAAGACTTCTGGCAATAGTGGATATATAGTCTGCACTGGCTTTCTCTTGTAATCAATTTGGTGACTATCCCAATGGTCATCAGAGAATCTTCATCCGGTAAGTGATGTAAACAGATGAAGAGATCCACAAGCAAACATTAGGATGAACTCGGGGAATCCCACTGAAGAGAGGGAGGAAGGATGGTAGGAGCCAGAGGGCTTAAGGAAATCACAAGACCACAAACCACAGAACCAACTAACCTGATTCATAGGAACTCACAGAGTCTAGATCAATAACTAGGGAGCCAAACCTAGTCCCTCTACACATATGTGAAAGTTGTATAGTTTAGTTTAGTTGTAAAACTCCTAACAAAAGTAGCATTGACTGTCCCTAATGCTTTGGCTGGCTCTTGGGAACCTATGCCTCATATTGAATTGCCCTGCCCAGGCTTAACATAAGGGGAGGAACTTAGTCTTAGCGCAATTTGATGTACATGCTTTTTTAATAGTCATGTGAGGCCTGTTTAACAGACAGAGGAGGAGTGTATTGGGGAATGTGTTGAGAGAGTGGCAGGAGAAGAGGGAGGAGAAACAGCAGTCAGGATGTAAAACATATTAATTAAAAATACATATATAAAATGTATGAATATATGCAACTTTTAAAGAATAAATAAATGTCTTTAAAAATAAAAATATTTATCATGGTATCTCTTTCCTTGTTCTCCTACCCTGTTGCTGATCCAGCTGGGATTTCCCGATCACCTAAGCTCTCTTTCCCCTGACCCTAGCCCTCCATTACCCCCGCCTCACATCCAGTTTGCTCATGTAGATCTCCTCTGGAGACCTTGCCTTGGAGGAGGTGGGAATGGGGGTAGATTGGGGGGAAAGGCTGGGGAGTGGGAGGAGGGAGGACAGGGGAATCTGTGGGTGATATGTAAAATTAAATTAATTATAAAACAAAATAAAATAAAAAAACAAAGGACTGGATTGATAGCTCAGAAGATAAGATCACTTGATGCTCTTGTAGAGGACCAAGTTTGATTTACAGCACCCACATAAGGCTTCTCAGAACTCTGTAACTCCAGCTTCAGGGGATTGGATGCCATGATTTTGAGGGCACCAGCATTGAAATGCACATACTTATAAACACACACACACACACACACACACACACACACACACACACACACACACAATATTAAAAAATAAAAATAAATTAAATGAATAAAAATGAAGTACCTAGAATGATTTAAAGACCTAGGTTGGAACCTTCATATTTTTTTTGGATGGACACTAAGATAACACATTTTGCCTTTTGGTGATAATCTCTGTGTGAATGCATAGATTCCTCACTTAGGTTGTACCTTGGAGTACTTTGTATTTTCAGGTGTTACATCTTCTGAATAGAAAATTCACCATGTTGAATGACACCCAGTTTGGAAGTCTGAGACTTTTTCATCCTGAAGGTCATGGTATGAGTGATAACCTACATTAGATGGCAGAACCTTGACTTCCTGCTGTGGAGAGTGTTTATGGTGACACACAAGCACCATGCCATCCTTAGTTGCTCAGTGGTGAGATCTCATTGGTGAGTATGTGGGGAACTCAGTTGGAGATGTGCTACTGTGTGGGTAGAAAACACTCACATTCTCCTGGCTCCATGTGGTGAGTGTGGCTTCCAGTCTGGATAATTCTGCCCTTGGCCATGACCTAAAATAGAAAGTGTTTTCCAAGCTTACATCTATATTTTACAAAGCTTTCTTGTAATTGACAAATTTATTGTTTGAGACCCAGACAGAAATACCCAGCCTAGAACCCAACATGTCAGAAGGAGAGACATGGTCAGGAGATGAATGACTCTTTGTCGTTGTCAACGTGGAGGTAGAACTCACCAGGTAATAAAAGATAAGCTCTCCCATCACTCTCAAGATCGGACCCTTCAGAATGAAATGTGCCTGAACCGTGTGATTCTGACTGCAGCGCAAGACCCCGGCCTCTGTCTCCAGGTGGACAAAGCTCCTGCTGAAGGAGTACATACTGTAAGCCACATGATGTTTCTCTGCATGTTCTTCTCCTGTGCAAGGGTGATGGATACATGAATTTTCCTCCTTGTGGTAGACCTGGAGAAACACAGATTTTGTCATTAGTCATCAACACCAAAGCAAAGCAGATGTATGAATATAAAACAAAACAATTAAAAATTCCTGTGGTGATATTTTATCTGTGCTTAAATGTCGTGATATTTTATTTGTACTTTAATAAATAAAGTTTGCCTGGAGATCAGAAGAAATAGCAAGCCATTTTAAGTAAACACAAAAGTCAGGCAATGGTAGTGCATGCCTTTAATCCCATCACTTAGCAGGCACAGCCTCTGTGTGTTCAAGGCCACATTAGGGAAGAGAGCCAAGTGTGGTGACACATGCCTTTAATCCTAGTGCCAACCATAGATGTCTGTACAGACAGGCAGTAATGAGGTAGCTGGGCTAGGAGCCAATTAATGGGAAGAACAGCAAGGTAATAAAAGTGTGGGTAGACAGGAAGTAGCAGTTTAGTAGCTGCAGTGTGGTGAGATAAGGTTAGATGTTGGCTATTATTGTTTCCCTGATGTCTAAGGCTTTTATCCCATATTTGGCTCCATTTTTGTTTTTTATTTAATAAGACCACTTAGAAATTTGTCTATAAATATCCACTATACCTAATTCCAATGAACAGAAGGAAAACATACTGAAGTTAAATATTTAGGTTAAAACATAGAGAGAGGGGCCTCTTGGCACTTCTAGGCCTGGTGGTCTCACCGAGGACAGCCACAGGTCCACCCCAGGCCTCTAGAAATCAACCATGAGCCTGCTGGGCACCAACCATTATAGTGAGTGAATACAAGGTGGGAAAATGGGAGAGAGAGAGAGAGAAAGAGAGAGAGAGAGGCAGAATCAATCGTGTGCTAGGGAGAGAGGCAGATCTGAAGAGGTCAGTGAGGAACAGGCTGATGTAGATGGCCTGCTTGCCACACAGGGTCTTGGTGTTGTTCCTGCCTGGGCTGCTGCCAAGGGTGATGAACTTGGTCCATGGTCCTGATGCAGCCTTGTGGGTCTGTATTGAAGTCATTTGCTTCTATTACCATTGAGGGTCCTGAGGATGGGCCAAGCCACCACCTGTGACCATGTTCACAACCAAGGGATGTGCCCCCTGTAGGAGTCATGCCAATCAAAGAGGCCTATGCTACCACAATGGAGTATTGAGCCAGACTGCTGCTAAGGCCCATGTCTGGGTTTGTAACCCTGCTGTGGCCTGAATCTGAGTTGATGACTGTGGTTCCCATTGTCCAGGATGGCTATGCAGAGCCCTACAGTCTGGGTCAACTCCTGAGGCCATGTTAATCTTTGAAGGTCAAGCTGTTGCTGGGGTCCTAAGACTTGGGTGGCCTGTGCTGCCATCCAAGGCCATGGTATCATAAGTACCCAAACTGTGGGTATGGAGCATGTCTAGGTCTATGACCCTACCAGAGCCTGAGTCTGGGTTGATGTCCATGGCTCCTGTTATCGTCGAAGCCTGTCTAGATGCCAGAGGGATTGCCTGCCACCCAGGGACATGTTGGTGTTTGAGGGCCACACTGCCACTGGGGACATGCTGATCTGAGTGATCTGCAATGTCAACTAGGGCTATGGTGACATCTGGGCCAAGGATGCTGTCAAGGACCATGTCTGGGTCAGTGGTGAAACCACAGATGGATTTGTATTGATTTATGTGGCCTGTATTGCCACCAAGGGCCACACAGACATCAGAAGTCTGAGCCACCACCTAAGGCCATTTTAGTGTCCAAGGATTGAGCCTCTGCTGGCGCCATACAGATCTGAGAAACCCTTGCTGCCACCCTGGGCCATGCTGTTGTCTGGACCTGGGCTGCTGCTAAGAGTCATGTCTGGACCTGTGGCCCTGCTGTAGCCACAGTCTGAGTTGATGTCCATGGCTCCTGTTATCACTGATAGCAGTGGGATAGGCTTGCACACAATCGGCCCAGCCCCTCCTCGGCTACAGCACTAGGGAGAAGTAGCCCTGGCCCTCACTGACTGCAGCACTCAAGAGAATGAATGTGGTCCTGGGGTCAAGAGAGTGGGAGAGCTGATCCTGTCCCTCATCAGAGACAGCATTTGGGTAAATGTACCTAGCCTGGCAGCACAAGAGAGATGAACTTGTTGGTGGGTGAAGTTGAGCTTCTCTGGAGGGCATAGGAGCAAGAGCAGTGACCCTCTCCCATATGCCTGTGTCAGAAAAGTGCCCTCCCCTCTTGCCCCTTGCCTCCTCAGGCAGGTGAGACCCGGGCCTGCCATTCACCAGCTGGAGCACACAAGAGAGCAGGTCTTTCACCTTGCCAGGAGAGCACACTAAAGCTGACCCTGTTGGCAGGTTTGCAGAGGTGACGCAGGTCTGTGGATGTGAGAGCAAGTGACCTACCCCTGCCCCTTCCTGCTGAGAGCTGCTGGTAGCAATAGCTTTACCTGAGGCTATGGGTGTATACAGCAGGTAAAAAGTCATATTCAACAGGTTGACCCACCAGATGCAGTGAACACTTACAAGTAAAGATGTAAAGGCTGCATTGTGTGACTCACTGGGCAGGACAACAACTTCTACATTGATATGATTTTGGTTTTGGGTGGGTTTTTTTCTCTTTTGATTTTTGTTTTACTTTTAAATATTGAGGGTATGTTCAGGGGTGGGTATTGCAAGGTCAGAGGGCAGAAGTGAGGGGATGAGGAGATGAGCGGGATTGGGATACATGATGTGAAATCCACTAAGAATCTATAAAAAGGTTTTTATTTTAGTGCAAAAAGAAATAGAGTTAAATTTCATTACTAAAGCAGCAAAAAGGGGGTCTGGGGAAAAGAAAACTGAAGCAAGATCTGAGAGACAGGAAGGGAGGCCCAAGTCTGAGAAAGAAAGTCAGGGAACAACAGACTAGAAATCTGAAGTGCGTGGTGTGAATGGAAAGGAGATTATTGGGGGCAGAAGTGTAAGAGTAGGGGAAGTTCAGGGAGATGGAGAGATAATTGGGGAGGAGGGTCAAGCAAAAATGTATAAAAATGACATAGTGAAACCTGTTACTTTGTATGCTAATTAAAAACAACAAAACAACAAACTCAGAGAAGGAAGAGGGAGAAAGAAGTGGGGTAGGAAGCAGAGTGAGAAGGAAGGAAAGTCTGAATAAAAACTGCTGTGGGATGTTGTATATGTCAAATGTGTTTCTCTGATTGGTTAAAACAAATAAAGTGCTGATTGGCCAGTAGCCAGGCAGGAAGGATAGGGTAGGTCGGAAAAGAAGAGAACAAGGCTGGGAACAGGAAGGCAGGGAGGAGACACTGCCAGCCACTGCAAAGAGAAGCAACATGTAAAGACACCTGTAAGCCACAAGCCGTGTGGCAAAATATAGACTAACAGAAATGGGTTAATTTAAGATAGAAAAAGTGGAAAACAAGAAGCCTGCAATGGCCATACAGTTTGTAAGCAATATAAGTTTCTGTGTGCTTACTTGGTTGGGTCTGAGTAACTATGGGACTGACAGGTAAGAGAGATTTGTCCTGACAGTGGGCCAGGAAGGAAAACACTAACTACAAAAAATTATGAAAGAATAAATGAAATCTAATTCTCATGACTTAGAAAGAGATGAATCTTTCCTAAGGCCTTATTTCTAGGATCCACCAGGAATTGGAGGAGAAGAAAGTACAGTGATGTGACTTGTTCCTTCTGAGACCCAGTCAAGCAGATCAAGGTAGACATCCATCAGAAGAGCAAGGTAGACAGATCATCAGATCAAGGTTGACGGCCATTATATCAAGGTAGACAGGCCAGCATACCAAGGTAGACAGGCCATCAGAAGAGCAAAGTAGATGGGGAACAGAAGAGCAAGTTAGATGGGCCATAAGAAGAGCAAGGTAGATTGAGTATCAGAGAAGCAAGGTAGATGGCCATCAGAAGAGTGAGTCCCAGCCTGAACCACCAGCTGAGCTAAGACAATTTCAGAAGCACTGTAGAGCTGAATTCAGGTTACTGAATCCAGTGTGAGCTATGTGTGATCTCACCAGCTAAACCTATCTTCTGACTAGCTGAGTTTCTCTTTACATTAGAGGAACTAATTAGTGTGTGTGTGTGTGTGTGTGTGTGTGTGTGTGTGTGTGTGTGTGCCTTCCAAAGCAGGAACTAGTATAGCATCAATCATATTCAGTTACACATTAACTGTGTCTTGTTTTAGAAAATAGGCAGAACATATTTGGATAATGAATTTGAGAATACACAGCACCTCTTCTTGACTGAAGATAAAAATATACATTTAATCATTTTTCCTTGAAGGTCCTGACTTAAAATATATAGAAGACAAACAAAATAAGACAGACTATGAAAATATTGTATTTAAAAGAATGTATTCATAATGTGTACACTTATTTCTCTAGCCCTTTGCTCATACCTTTATCACTGATCAAAAACCTTAAGTGTTTTTCCCTAAAATAAGAAAATTTGGCATGGGAATATTTTTTCATGAAGGTACACATTGTTGAGTTCAAGCTGCTAGAAAGCTTCACCCCGTGTCTTATGCCCTCATTTCTGACTTACTTTGATAGTGAGGGAAGACCCCTCGATGTTGGTGGTGTTGATGGAGAACTCCGCCAGGCCATGCTGATCAGTGGTAGTAACATCGGTGTAGTCAAGTTCACGTGCTTTCATAAAGACTTGCTCATTTGGCATGGGAGCTCCTTTGATATCCACTAGGCGGACCTAAATTGAACAAGGAAGAAAAGCATAGTGCAGGTATAATGATACCATACAGAATAGAAGAGAAAACCTGTTTCAATGTTATATAAAGATCTGAAAAGATGCACCAACTAATTCAGTATGCAAAAAAGTATTTTACAAACACCTAACACTTTAAGCTCTACATCAGTAGGACTGGCTGTGCTGTGAAAGCCAGAGGCTGAGGTGTCATGTTCGTAATATGACTCCATGAAACATGTTTGATACTTAGCTGCTATTCACAGGAAACCATCAAAGAATTCCTGGTGTGAACTAAGGGAGGTAGAATCACTGACACAGTCAAAATAAAACCTAGTTAGGTACCTGAGGCTAACGGAGAGTGGCGGCTGGTTACGAACATGTGGCATATCTTGTTTCATTTAGGAAACACAGTGACACTTTGGGGTTTAAGATAGTAGTTCAAGAACAATAGCTATAAATAAAATTTTGCTCCATATGCTTTAGGTTTGGGCCTTCTTGACAACTTATAACATTATAACTTGATAACATAGTATGCTACTGTGCTAAATTCTTATACTGTAACCACTGATATCAGACAAGTTTAACAATGAGCAGAATGGCCTAGGTTGAGGTATCACAATACAGCCCAACCACTTATGAATCAAAAAATACTTTACTTTCACTGTGAATGGAATTCCACATTTAAAGTGTGAATCAGCTTTCACAAATATGAGTTTGGTTGTGCTTCTTTCAATTTTAGATGTCCCAGATCCAAGAACTCAATTCCTGGAAAAGAAATTAACAATAACATTGAACGTTCAAGACAGTGAAGAATCGCTTGTTTTCTACATCTTTTTTTCTGTACTGTTCAAACCAACATTGGCATGAACAGGTGTGAATTTTCACAGCTTCTTTTTCTATATTCTCAGGTTACTCACATACCTGTCCCTTCTTCTATAACCCTTGCAATCACATAGAAACGATGGGCTTCATGTTTTTTCAGTAAAGGAAACACAGGGATGTTTTCTTCTTGTGTGGTGCAGCCATTGTTGTCTAGCTGTCATGCAGGATAAAATAAGGTAAATGACACATTGTTCAGATGGATGGTCAATTCAAACCCATACATGAGGACTTCTTTGAGAAAAATATGTGCTTAGTGTAGCACAGCATGAAATTCTGGTCATAAACATGGGACTCAACTCACATACTGACTTCTGTGTACCATGATCATTAACAATTCACAAAGTTGCCTTGGCTTAGTCATCTATAAAGATAATGATTATCTTTAAAGACACATAGAGTATTAAGTAAATTCACAACTATAATGTAATCAGAATACTTACTTGTCATGCCACTCAGACTTATAATCACTTTTCAATATTTAAAATATTGACCACAGGCTTGGATGTAGCCCAATGGTACATTTCACTAGTAGACATGAAACTGTCAGCTTGATACCGAGTATCAGTAAATGGATAAAGTGAAATCTATTTCCAGAGTGTAATGTGGACTTAGGAGCTACCTCTGTGTGGTTCTTTGGATGAGAAAAGTCTTCATAAGAAAGAAATGACATTATTTTTAAATATTAAGGAGAAGAGTCACCAGAATCACATTACTTTGTTTTTATTTCAGTTTTAACTGTCGTCTTTGGTTTTCTGCTGTTTTGGAGTTTGTGTTTTTGTCTCAGAATGGTAATGAGGAATGAGCTGTTAAGTTAAAACAGCTTCCTAAGAAGACCCCCAAATAAACCAGAGGAGAGATCTATTGTAAGAGATCTGTAGATCACAATGTAGAAATATAGGAAACATGACACAAGGCAGTGTGAGAACTACATAGGGTACAACTTCTCACTATAAATCCCAGAAATCTGAAACTGTGATGATGCTGGACAAATAAATCTAATTGTCTGATTTTGGAAATGGCTGGTGACCTCAAAGAGGATTCAGACAAGCAGATGATGATATTAATGTTATCAATTCAGGACAAAAATGAGAAAGTCACTAACAGATGACATGGTTAATAAAAGATAAATAGCATGTGAATTAACTAGAATATCCAAAAAAATCATAGGAAATAAATAAATAAATATCAACAAATAGACTTAAATATAAATGATTTTAACTCTCTTAAAAAGAGACATGGGCAACTAATTAGACCTCAAAAATGAAAGGATAGTGTGGTAGTTTGAATGCACTTGGTCCCCATAAGCTCTATGCAGAGTGGCACTATTGGGAGGTATGGCTTTGTTGGCTTCAGAGCAGCCTTATTGGAGGAAGAGTGTCACTGTGGAGGCAGACTTGAATCTTTATATGATCAAGCCACACCCACTATTGTTGACCACTTCCTGTTGCCTGCACTAGATGTAGAAATCTCAGCTATCTCTCCAGCACCATGTCTGCCTGCATGATGCCAGGCCCCACCATGAAGATAATGGGCTGAACCTCTGAACTGTAAGCCACCCAATTAAATGTTTTTCTTTATAGGAGTTGTCGTGGTCATGGTGTCTCTTCACAGCAATAAAAACCCTAACTAATGTAAATAGGAAAGGATAGATTAAGAAAATCCAAAGCTGATAAGAAGCAGAAGTATCAATACTTATATTTGATAAAATAGACTTCAGTCCAAGGTAGTTACAGGAAATAAAACATCACTACCTATTGGTGAAGTGAATAAACCACAAAAGAATACTGAATAAACATGTCAGTGCATCCAATTTCATGAAAGAAATAATAATAATAAAGGATACATAGGTTCAGATGCAAAAATAATGGATGACTCTAGTAGTACACATTGATTAATTGACCATCTGGACAAAAAATAATGATTTGCAGAGTATTATGTAAGAATTTCATCAGAATTTAAACCTTTCATCTGTAAGGAGGCTCACTAATACTCAGGACATATACAAGGCTTACAAGGCTCAGGAAGTTCCTAATACTGGTAAGATTATAAGGTGACAAATAGGCTAAAAGAATTCATGTCCACCAAACTAGCCATACAGGGAATACTAGAAACAATACTTTGGACTGAGGAGGAGAAGAGGTTACAAAATGAAAAAAATAAATCTATAATTATAGAAACATGAGATAGGATTAAATAGAAATAGCAACAAAATAATAAAGTGGCAGTAACCAACACACATCTTTCAGAGGTAACTTTAAATACTTGGTCACAACTCTCTAATCAAAAGACACAGCATAGTAGAATGGGGTTATAAAACCAGTCCTTTTGCTGTCTAGAAGAAACTCATTTTATTTTCAAGGATAGGCACAACCTTACAGTGAAAGGATGGAAAAAAGTATTTGAAGCAAATGACCAGAAAGCAAGCAGGCATTGATATTCTGATATCTGACACAATTGATTTAAAAACAAAATTAATCAGAAGAGATAAAGAGGAACTCTTTATTCTTATCAAGGGGACACTACAATTCTAAACATATATGAACCAAACTCCAGCACACACACCTTCACAAAAACTATACTACTGCTCTTCAAGACACAGATGAAACCAATTCAGTAATTATAGAATTATAGTTGGTTTCTGAACCCTAAATTCTCCAATAGTGTATCTGGACAGAATCATCAGAATTAAATAACATTATACATTAAATGAAGCTAACATGTGTATCTTTAGAATACTCCACCTAAACACCAAAGAATATTTATTCTTTGAAGTAACAAATGGAAAGTACTCTAAAATAGACAAAATACAGGGACACAAAACAAATGTGAACAAATATAGTTGTTGAAAATTGAAATAACCTAGTGTGTCCTATCTGACCACAATGCAATAAAACTTAGAATCAACAAAAAAGAATTTCTAGAAATTACACAAAGTCATGGAAATTATACAGCCCAATAATGAATAATTAATTAATCAAAGAACAAATCAAGAAAGGAAAAATTTAAATCCTGAAATTAAGTGAAAATGAAAACACACCACAACAAATCTCTGGAATCCATACAGAGCAGTCCCAAGAGGGACATTTACAAGCCTGAGTATTGATATAAGAAAGAAAAGAAATAACACAAATTAATGACTCAATGATACAAATCAAGGATTTGGAAAAAGAAAAATCAAGCCAAACTCAATATTAGTAATGGGAAGAAATAATAAAGACTGGAACAGAAATGAGAAGAACAGAAATAAAGAATACAAAGAATCAATGAGTCTAAGAGATGGTTATTTAAGAAGATAAGATCAACAGATCTTTAGCACAATTTACCAAAGAAAGAAAGAAATCACCCAAATTGAGTGAACCAGATATTTACAGGGATACATTATACAGACATTAGAGTAATTTGTGATAGTATAAAGAAATACTTTAAAAACTTGTACTGCATTATTTATTTAGAAACATAAAACATATGGACAAATTTCTACATTCATCCAAACACAAATGTTAAACCAATAAGAAATGGACAACCTCAACAGTCACATAGACTGTGGGGGCAAAGTCACCACCACCATTTTCCTAAACCTATATAGTTCCTTATTTTAATCCAAAGACTTATCCTTACACATAAGCGTTGATATTACCTCTCATCAAATAATCATATTTTTCAATATATAGTGCACATTATAGAGATTCACAACTTACCCACTTGCAGAGAATAAATGCCTGCTATGCTCAACCCCACCTGACATATCTCCAAAATTACCTCTGCATCAAAGGACCAGGAAAAATCATGGAACAAGGATCAGAAAGATTGTAAAGGACCAGAATGCCTCTTGCAAAATAGTGTCATCCAGACACAACAGGGAAAACACATGCATAAAAATCTCAACAATGTGACTGCCTAAACAAGGCTTATATAATGGTAACACCAGTTAACACACCATGTGGAGGTAAAGGTAATTTCATAAAGCCCCACACCAAGATCAAGAGCAACAGGTGATCAATGACTGCTGAGAGAGAAAACCATTCTTCTCCAAGGAGTCTGTGGGGAGCTTATTTAATCCTGCATGGTCATCATTATGTACATGTTCATAGCAGCAATACTAAATGGACTCAACAGGTTGATTATGTGTGCGTGCATGTGCAAGCATGCATGTACACACACACACACACAAACACACACAATTTATTTATATGTGTAACAATAATAGTTCCAGAATGTCAGATCATGAATTTCAGAGAGAGTTGAAGGAGACATGGGAGGCATTGGAGAGGAGGAAAGAGAGGCATAAATGCAATAAACACATTTACCATGAAATGCTCAAAAATATCTAAAATTAAGAAAAATGTATATAAAAGCTTAAAATATGTAAAACCAATAAAATGAATTCATTCCATGGCAAATGATGTGATTTGAAGAAACAGTTTGTAAAAGCAATACAAACCTCTCAAAATATATGAAAAAATAAATTTAACATCCTTAGACACAGGAAAATGCAACCCTGAAACTACAGAGTTCTTTCTCAACATAGACAGAGTGGCTACTGTAAAGAAAGCAAAAATCAGTGCTGGTGAGGTTGTGAGAAGACCCTCATTGTGGGAGTCTCTAAACAGCAGGACTATCACAGTAACAATCTGTGTGAGGCAAGAAGAAAATCCAGATTAACATGACTCAGTGGTCCCTGTTGGCTCAAACTGCTAGAGCCAGATAATGGACACTTTATTTTAGACATATTTAAACACAGCACAATTTTGGGGAAAAAAAAAGTTTCCTGATGAAATTAACTCAATCCCATGTACATACAACAAAGCTTCAAACATGTTTACTTTGTAAATCTTTACAAAGTACATGGGACCTCTTCCATAAAGATGGGTTCTATCGACTGAAAAAGAATGCTCAAGATAAGGGTCTGGGGAGAGTGAAGGAGGTAAACATAAAAGTCTGTGGAGACAAGTGTGACCTGGTCTTACAGGTGGCACAGAGGTCACCTAGGCTCTGCTCATTTCTTAAGTATGTGTGACATCTCCCATAAAGACCGGTTCTATTGAAAAACACTGCTCAGCTAAGGGTCTGTAGAAAATGAGTGATATAAATGTAAGAGTCTGTGGGAGTCAGGAGTGGCCTGGCCCTACAGATAGCCCAGAGGTCACCTGGGTGTTCTAAAGTACTGTGACATTTCCATAAGGGAGGGTTCTATAGACTGAGAAATAAGGCTCAAGATAAAGACCTAGAAAGGAAGAGTCTGGGATGAATGTAGTAGTCTGGCAGATTCAGGTGTGTCCTGGCCCTACAGATAACACAGATACCAGAATGTTAGCTACATCCATTCCCAGCTTTCTGGGTGGAAAACTGGTATACACCTCCTCCACTGAGGAGACAACCCTGCATGTTCTAACATTCCTGGTTTCCCTAATGCTTATCTATGAGCACAAGGACCTTGTGTTCTCTACACCTCAGACACTGTGGGTGAACCTACAACCTAGTACAGCCACTGCCATGTCGGTATAAAAGCTCCTCATAGATTACAAGGTCAAAATACCATGTGATCATCTGTCAGGAATACATAAAAGGAATCTGTGTCAGTACACCAAGACATGTGTTCACAGGCATGCTGGTCATTTATGTGACTCACAATCTAATGAGTCCATCAGCTGATGAATGAATAATCAAAATTGAGTCAGAGAATGTTATGGTCATGAAGATCTCACCTTTCACAAGAATACCAGACTCAGGCACACAGCAGGGCACGGTTTCTGTCATGTGTAAGGGTAAAACAGAAACACTGCCAAGTAGATGTTGTTCCATTTGGGAAGAGGAAGGGCCTGGCAGGAGAACAGATGGAGAGAATAGGGCAGGTAGTGGAGGAGACAATCAAGACATGATACGTGTGTGTGAGTACACTGTAAAGACGCCCGTTGTCTTGTCCAATTTACTCACATTCTCTATGTGCCAATTAAATTTCAAAGAATAGTCTATAATGCACGAAAATAGTGAGGGATATACAGGAAGAAAAGGACACAAGAGTGAGGACTCAAGAGAGCTGAGGTGGCAATGGGACTAGGGAATATGGTTAAAATACATGATACTCATGTATGAAAATGTCATAAACCTACTACTTTGTACAATGAATATATACTAAAATATATTTGGTGGCCAAGTTTAGCTGTAAAATTGCTGAAATTTGCCTTTAATAATAGTGGGTCCCAGGACTAACATTTGTGAGTGAGAGGGGTGGTCATGCAGGGGATTGCACACGTGCCTGCCTAGTGTTCCACCACAGAGCTAAACCTGAGGTCCCAAGGTCCCACAACATCCTCTTTTCAGTACCTCGGTGTGCATTTCCTCTCAGCTTTGCTATCTCTATTTCCGTGATAGTTAACCGTCAATCTTAAAAATGGGATTTTGAGCAGATTTTACTCACCTGGTAACTGACAGGCATGCATATTTCCTGTCCCTTCCTGCTAGAATCCTGATATTCACAGCATATGTGCATCTTTACCTGTCCTGGTACAGGCTTTCCATAGGTATATCTGTTATTAAACAGATTCAGAAACCACGGGTCATCCTAAAGCAGAGACCTACAGTCTTCCCACCCATAGTCCACACTGTCAATCTGTAACAGTAGATTAGCTCTGTGTATTTTCACAATGACAGAAAATAGGGCACATTATACTGCTTGGCACATTCTAACTAGATATATTAACAATTTAGCCCTGTTAAGAACCACTGGGAGACAAGATTTTCTCCCTTTTATTATTCTGAAAAGATTAAGGATCCTCAGTTAGTAAATGATGGGGCTGTGATGAATGGAGACCATGGCGAAATGACTCAGGACTATTCTAACAGAACTCCTCAGTCTTTTGCCTTCTTCCTATCAATTTTCTTTTGAGCATGTTTATTTTAATGATAAGCAAATGTGAGCTAAGGTGTGTCTCTTCAGTTTGATTCAGGCACATTTGCAAATTCCTCCTAGCATGGTTTAAGACATTAATAGCAATTTCAGTTGCTGTGACACAGGATCCACATTTATCCAGTATAGAATTGCAAACACAAAAGTGAGATGTTTAAAAGTTAAACTTGGGAAGCAGTGGCTGGAACAACAGTCGGATTGGGAGCCCTTGTTTCTCTGTTCTTTCTGTCAACCCATAACAGGTCAGCAGAATGCTGTTTAGTGCCTGTGTTTTCTTCACATGGGTCAGGGGATCTTTGTAGGAGCCTTCCTCTTTCCAAAGGCAGGAACTCTCTACTGCCTCATACAACTGATTTATCACTGGTGTCATCAGGATTAACATCATCAACACAGGCAATGAATAATCAATCAGTAATGGATGCAGAGCAGTGAGGATGTGAGGAAGAAGTGAACACCATAGGGGAACATTCTAGGAAGAAGGACAACCTTAGCATTATATATTCTACAATGACACGTTATCCCAGGTAGCGTTTGTGTCCAAGTACATTCTGAAGGATAGAAGATTAAACACAGGTAACTCACACTCCACACACAGTCACGTTTACTTTTTCATCTTGCACAGAGATGACCTTTGGAACCTTTACTTGAACTTCAAACTTAGGAAGCACTATTGGGAGAGAGAAGAGAAATTCAGGTGGGAAATAACTTTCCTAGTTTCCTAAACGATCAGCCTCTGCCAAAAAATGGTGACTTCACATTATCATGGTTACCTCCCCACTCCCAGTAAAGTTAGAATGCAGAATGGTGATAGATTGTATCAGGATATGAAAATCTCAGATGTATCTACTTAAATAAGAAAAGCCAAGTAATTTACTTCTGAAAATCCCAGAACTTTCTGGAAGCACCAGGTTGCTAGGTGGATAGCCTTAGCTAGAGTCAGATGAATCCCAGCCTTACACATATTCATCAAATTATCCTATGATAACCAGAAACTTACAAGATCTACTTTCCCCTTTCAAATCTTCCCAAGCCATACCGAATTCCTCCACGGTGAAGGAGTGCTCTTTCTTCAGTCCTGATTGTTTCTCTATCACTATCTTGTAGGAGCCCTGAATAGGCTCTGATGACAGGCTGAAGGACAGCTGCTTTAGCCCATGCTCTGTGTTAATATCCCGCCACTGCATAATTCGATTCGTCTTTGGATCCTGTGAGACAGGTTGTAAATTTTGTAAGTAAATAGAGTTTTAATTACATCAACACATCTAAGACCATGTGTTCATGATGGAAGCATTAGGGTAGGGAATGTGATATAATGAAGCAACTATCCACAGCGCGTGAAGGCTGCTGACCCACAGTCCTGCTACAACATTCCAACATCCAAGTTGCTTTCAGCGGATTGATTTCTCTCTGAACATGAAACAGTTAAGTTTTCTTACCTCAATGTAAGCCAGAGGAAACTGGAATGAAAGAGAAAACATGTTAGTGTAGAACAGGGGTTCCTCAACCTAGGGGGTCATAGTGACTTTGGCAAATTTCTATTTCCAAAAGTATTTACATTGAGGTTTACTACAGTAACAAATTTAATGTTATGAAGTAATAATGAAAATAATTTATGGGGACCCATCCTGAGCCTTTACAGTATGGAGTTCACAGAATTTATTTATCAAATCAGGAATTTTTTAGTGTGAAATGGGGTTACTAATTTTAAATATTATATCCAGCCAAAATGTTTAACTTGGGGGAGGGGGTGTCCTGGGCAAGCTATATATCCCCACTCTACCCCAAGGCACTGCTTCCCATTCCTCATCTAATGAGATACAAAGGCATTAGCACATGAACTCAATCTACACCTCCCTGAACGTAGTTCAACAGAGCAAGCCACTGTCTAACCAGTGCCCAGAAATGCAAAGAAAGAAAGGAATCAATAGCTGCTCTTGCTCTAAGAGCTGCCGCTGACTAAGGCGAGGGCTGGCATGTTCAGAGGTTTTTACAGGCAAAGTGTTTCTGAGGAGCAGATGAGGAATACAGTAAAGACAGACAGTGACAAGGTCATTTAAGGTTCTGCAATAACTGAGCTGTCTGAAAGAGGTGACATGTTCTTCAGGTAAGGCATCAGCTTGAGGAAACAAAACCATTTCCAGCAGTGGAAGAGAGAGCAAGCAGTGGCAGTTGTAGGGAATTTTAGTGAGATTGAACTTGTTTTCTGAAAGTCTAGAAAAATAAATCATGCAGTGATGATGAAAACTGTGTACTTGTGTACACCATGAAAGTTTATTTAGCTATAAAAAAATGAAATTACAAAATTTGTAAGGAAATGAATAAAACTCAAAGAAATGATAATGGTAAGCCAGGCTCAGAAAGATAACTGCTGTTTGTTCTTTCTCATGTGTGGCTCCTCACTCCAAACCTGGAGTACTTGTGGAGTCAAGGTACCTAGAAGAGGATCACTGGGTGGGAATCCCTCAGGGGCAAGGGGCACAGCATGACATAGAGGATGTCAATGCACAGGTGTACCTTTGGGGAACAGAACATTTATTGGGGATAAGGGTGTGGGATGGGAGAGACAAGAGGGAAGGATAGGAAGGTTAATCCACACTAAGGACCCATGAAAAAGCCACGTGGAGCTTACTGCTTTCTAAGCCTATTAAGAATCATAAGTTATGAGGAGAGTCAGAGGAAGATGTACTGCACGTCTAGATAATGCTGCTCCTGAAGGCCAAGGGTCACTAAACAAATGTCCCAGTTCTAGTTATGAGATAGCGCCTTATGAGTTGCTGGCCAGAGAGGCCCTACACCCCCCAAAGCAATACAGAATCTTGATGCTCTTCTTGACTGCACACAATAACTAGTTGATAACATTCTATTGTGGAAGACACCACACACCGTGGTGGAAGGGTGTAGAGAAATCAAGCTGGTGCTCTGCTACCACCCCCTGCTGACCAGCTTTCACAATGCCACAAGGTGCTGTGCAGATTGCTGCAGGAGAGGAGATGCCAACGGTCTCATCCAGCTGAGAACCCTAGGATGTCGAACACCAACCTGCCACGCGGGATGTGCCCATTGGTGCAAGAGTGGTACAACTTTTATGGGGTAGAAATTGGGACTACCGAGTAAGCAAAGTTGTAAAAAAGGAAAATTTCACAAAAGTCCTACATATGATTTCTTTAATATCATCCTGGATGACCTAGTCTACACAGGCAGCAAAGGAAACTAAGCTATAAAAACTGTGAGTGAAGAAGGAGTATTGTTTCTATCAGCTGAGAGACTCATACTTAGACCAGCCCTGGTAAGTAAACAGACAGGAAGAGAAGCCACAGATAATAGAAACAGCGAAATCCTGGCTTCTTCCTCACACTCCTGACCCGTGACGCAGGCCTAAAGGCCACAGGAGGGCTCTCCCTCTAATACTAGGGCACCTCTGCAATGGACCAGCCTGATACATTCAAGGACAAGACCAAGATGAGTTCACCCTGCATTTGTATCTGCCTCTCTGTCTT
Source organism: Onychomys torridus (assembly GCF_903995425.1). NCBI lineage: Eukaryota > Metazoa > Chordata > Mammalia > Rodentia > Cricetidae > Onychomys > Onychomys torridus. The sequence goes on from NW_023413222.1 coordinate 55,913, forward strand.
GGTTTAAGTGGATCCACCCAAATTTAGGAATAAAGACCCCTCAAAGATCCTCAAAACCCCAGCCCTCAGGGAGAGGCAGGGCTTCCCAATCCCCCACTGCAAGGGTCCTCCCACCCATGTGCCTGCTGTGCGTGATTCCTCAACTCTAATAAAACGCTTTCCCTACTGGCTGATTCAGTCTGCTGTGCTCAAGTTTTTTCCTGCCTTTTAATTCTTTAACTGTCAGAGAAAATGATCCCTATACAGCAGTAGCAAGATCACTTTATAACTGGTACACAAAACCTATTGGAATCCAAGATAAGTCTTTTTTACTAATGAATTCAGCAAGATGAACATGATAAAAGTGATAGGGTACAAAGAAAAAATCTTAACGCATTGAAAATGAAGGAAACAAATTATAACTTCTATAAACACCATTCATTAATGAAAACTATGATTTTGGGAAATAAGTCAAATAAGAAACTCAGTAAGCCTATGAAGAACATTGCAAACCATTATGAATTACATAAAGAGAAACATAAAATAATGGGCAGATACATGTGCACTAGACAGAAATTTGTCATGAAATGATTTATACTCTTTCCAAATCAATATATATGTTATTAATATTTCAATCACATTTCCAAGACTGAGTGTAGAACTAAAACCTGATAGTTAAATATAAATAAAACATCCAGATACAGTTGTTGAAAAACTGAAGCAAAGAATAATTCAAGAAGTAATTTAACCTAAATAAAAATGACATGTAATCCTTATTGAAACCAGAAGGTAAAGACAGGAGGAGAGGCAATTGGTAAAATGATCAAGCAGAAGGACCTTGGTTCCATTTGCAGAATCCACACAAAAGTAGGTACAGCTGCCTACTGTAGCCCCAGATGGAAAGCGAGACACACAGCTGTCAATTGATCACTGGCCAGGCAGAGACTGACTTAAAACACATGTTTGGCATCCAAGAATGAAATCTAAGATTGTCTTCTGTCTAGCACATACATGTGTACACAATCACACACACACACAATACACACATACAAACACACAGTGCACACACACCACACACACACACACACACACACACACCACACACATAGGATGAACATGTATTAACACAGAGACACACGAAGTAGTAAGGAAGTGAAATAACGTCTGTTACTGGAAATTTTAGTGTCATCAGCCAACAGAGATAGGTAAAGGGATGAAGAGATTGCCCAGCAGAACAATACTCACGTGTTGTATACAATGAAGGAGGGAACTAGAAAAAAAATCATCTGAATAAGCAACACAGATCCAGAGAAATAAACACATGTACCACTTATAAACGAATTTAGCTGCTTAAGTTAAAATAATCACACTACAAATCCTCTC